>NW_007579876.1:40579-85958 GCF_000690725.1 Stegastes partitus
AAACCTCCCCGTGAACCAAATAATTGCAGTTCCATTAGCTCAAGCCACCACAATTAGGTTAAAATCTAAATTTGTAGATGTAGGCTGCACTGGGGAAACGTTGGCAGCTGTAGTCTGTTCGCTGTCTCATGCCAATCAGTGCAACCCCTGGACGTACAGCAGATTCATCAGCGAGGAGGATGCAAATCAGGGCTGCACAGCATATTGTTTCAGCGACAACACTGCGAAAGCGCCACGTGAAATGAGGCAAATTGACTCAAGCGTATCATGCTAGAACTTTTTTTCCCCGCTGCTCGATACAAAAAGAAAACTCGCACAGCTCTTATTTTACATGACTAATCTACAAAAGCGTTCTGCCTGGAAGAACATCGTTTACTCTGATTGAAGGGTTCTTGGGTACACAGAGTTTCTTTATTATAAGACACAGAGTTTGTTGACGTGAAGGCTTCGAGCGTGCACAGCGAGATGAGGAGAAAAAAGTCTGCAAAAGCAGGATTTGGTTGCTAAAAGAAACACAGTTGTACAGTAATGTTTCGGCTAAGAAGAGGGTGATGTTTGTACTCTTGCATGTGTGAGGCGACACAACTGTTGTGTTTGACTGTTTAAATCAGCATCACAAAGCTCTGCATGACTGTGAGTGCAAAGCCAGAGCTGAATGCCATCCAAAGCGAAAAAGTATTGCTGTATTTTTTCACATCACAGTATGAATCATAAAAAAAAACACATATTGCAACATCAGTTGTTTCCAGTATGGTGCAGCCCTCATGCAGATAAGGAAGCTGGTAATTTCTGAGCAACACACACTCTTGTCCTCTTGACAGCAACTGTCTAACTTCTTCATCTGCGCTGCAAGATCGGTGAGTATTATGGGTGTTAAATGACACAATGCTACACGGTGAACGTCAGATCTAGATTTTGGGAGCTTCCTGATAAGTTACAGACAAAATGTGGCGTATCAGATGAAAACTGTGCACTGACACAGTTGAATTAAAGTTGGGGATATTGCTGGAAACATTTTGCAAGAGCCAAACACATCTTTTACCAGCCTCCATCTCCATTATAATATCCATTCATATATCAGCCTGTTGTGCCCGTCTGCAGCTAAAGTATGAGGTTCTGTGTAACCAGCCTCCACCACATTAACCGGCCAGATAAATGAAGCGAAAGCAAAAAAANTCATCTACATGTCAAGATTAAAACAAATTCTTTTGAAAGTGTCGGGGCTCCAAAGTAGGAACTCTGACCAGTAGAATGAATTCAGGCTAACAGCTTCACAAAGCCTCAGACTGCCGATAAACAGCCCCACACTAGAAATATTACACAAAGAGAAAAAAACACACAAACTGGGACACCTGTCTCTCCCGTCTCGTCCTCACCTGTCAACACGTCAGCGTTCAACTGTCACAGCATGTCAGCTTCGCGAGGCACAGGAAAATTCATTTGGGGCTTTATGGGAAATCAAGACAAGAGGAAACAAGCAAAGTGTTCCAAGAAAACATCAAATCATCCTCCCGTCAAACAGACAAGGTGCAACATCAAGGCGTCACATCTGCGCTTTGTCTGCTGTTCAACGCTACCTCCACACTCCGCCGCGCACATAACCATTTTTCTTTTCTTCCGTGGTTCTGAGAGTTCCCACCGGACTTTGTTCTTCCATGCTCAAAGGCAAGGAGGTCCTTTATCTGATGCGAAAAAAATTGCTCTCTCCGCAGAGCTAGTGCTGCCGTGGAGTTAAAATACACTCAGCAGTGCAGAGTATCTCCCACTATGATAGGGAAACATTTGTACAATGGGGGAGCCTGAAGCTAAGGCCAACATCATCTACTTGTCCTCCTGCACGCACGCACACACACACACACACACACACACACACACACAGACACACACACTGCATGGAGCTGGTTGTAATAACAACACGTTCGACATAAATGTTGTCATAGCCGTAGGGGTGAAAAAAAGACTGGCGCACACACACACACACACACACACACACACACACAAAAAGAACAGGGAATCTTTTGTTTCAACGTGGAGGAGAACAGTGGAAGGTAAATGGTTTTACAATTCTGAAAAGGCACGGATTTCCTGCGAGTCTGAAGGCACCATGAAAGCGGATGGGAAGAGAGAAGAGTGAAATTTGACAGGTGGGTTGCAGGGCAGTCTCCAAGCGTGACACTTCGTTTTCTGCATGGCTGAGGGACAATGATGAACCGCAGATTATGACGAACGAGAAGGTGCTGAGAAATCTGTCTGCCACGCTTCAAAGGCCGACGCTCCGTCAAGGTTGTTGAACACACATTCCTTTTTCTTTTTTTTTTTCTATTCCTCCCCACCCCCCAGAAAAATGCAATCCATATCTCTTACAAGAGTGCAATTATGTCACACTTAGTCATGCAAAATAAATGAAATGCCTTCTGCATAAAATTGGACGACAAAACAAACAAACAAAAAAATGAAAAGACGTCTTTGCTGTTGCATAAAAGCATGCGCTGCACACATGATGGTTTGTGTCATGGCACCGCTCCCCACATCTGGAAGCAGTCAAAAAGCACAGAAGAGGTACAAAAGGATTGAATTCATTACTGGCTGCGGAGTGAGCAGAAGAAGGGGCCCTCTGCCTACAAAGCACCACAGCCATCCCTTTCAAATCATGTAAGAGAAGAGGAGGAGGGGGGGAAAGGAGCACCTTTAAAGATAATGTCAAAGAAAAATGTACATGTGCAGAGTGAAAAGCCAGAGTAAAAGCTACACCAAAGAGCACCTTGAAGGCATTTAATTAATCAGAATGGAACTGGGTCATTTGGTGGACTTGTATCCAACACGTTCACTTTGGTTGGAAGCATCAAAAGCCATTAAATTAAACACGCTGGGATGACGGCGAGGGCCGGAAACAGAGTTCAGCTCCTCAGAACAGACAGACTGTATATGACAATGTAACCCCCTGGAGACAATCCTTCAGAATAACCAAGTGGATTCTTGCACTTTATTCAACAAGTCAGGAGGACGCGAGGCAAAGCGGAGGGAATTCTCGCGCTTCGGCAGATCGCTTGCGATTGGATCGAAGCATTCCTTGATGTGACCACAGCTAGATGACTCAAACTACAGACAATCTGGTTTCATTTCTGCGCCCTGTGAGATGACTTGCAAAAATCAGGGTGCCAAACCAAATACAGTGTTCTTTATTCATCCAAGATGTGCTGACTTAAGTTTAAGACATGTTAGATACACGTTTTAGAGGAGACATCACTAAAATATGCACCCAAAGCTCACAGAAACCTTGAACACCTCTCGCTACAACACTACAAGAAGTGTGGAGGTCATTAAGTTTAGTCCAAAACCTCCTCACTTGCTCATCAAATCAAATTTATCATATTTATATAGCACATTCTAAAACAACCTGAATTGACCAAAATACCACATGTGCAAAAAAAAAACCCACAATTAAAACAGGTCTACAAGGTCCATCCATCCATTTTCTATACACCGCTTAATCCTCATTAGGGTCGCGGGGGGCTGGAGCCTATCCCAGCTGACTTAGGGTGAAGGCAGGGGACNTGTTGTCCTGAAGCCACTTTGTACCTAATCTGGCAGTAAGCTTCGGGTCATTGTCCATTTGGAAGACCCCAAGCTTTAACTTCCTGGCTGATGTCTTGAATATTTCCACATAATGTTCTTTCCTCATGATGCCATCTATTTGTGAAGTGCACCAGTCCCTCCTGCAGTAGAACACCCCCACAATATGATGCTGCCACCCCCGTACTTCACAGTTGGGATGGTGTTCTCAGGCTTGCAAGCTTCCCCCTTTATCCTCCAAATGTAACGATGGTCATTAAGGTCAAACAGTTCAATTTAGTTTCATCAGACCACCAGACATGTCTCCAAAAATGAAGGTCTTTGTCCCTGTGTGCATTTACAAACTGTAATCTGCATTTTTTATGTTGCTTTTGGAGTAATGCTTCTTCCTCTCTGAGTAGCATTTCAGTCCATGTTGGTACAGGACTGGTTTCACTGTGGATAATCACTCTCTTACCAGCTTCAGCAGCATCTTCACAAGGTCTTTTGTTCTGGGGTCGATACGCACATTTCAAACCAAAACACTTCATCTCTGGGACTCAGAACCCGTCTCCTTCCTGAGCGCTACGATGGCTGGACATTCCCATGGTGTAAACCTTTAGGCATCTGGAAATTGTATCCAAGGATGAACCAGACCAGGTCCACAATCCTCTTCCTGATATCTTGGCTGATTTCTTTAGAGTTTCCATGTTGTCACAAAAGGAAGCAGCGTGTTTGAGGTGTGCCTTAAAATATATCCACAGGTGTGCCTCCAGTTAACTCAAACGTCAATTAACCAATCAAAAGCTTCCAAAGCCATGACATCATCATCTGGGCTTTCCCAAATAGTTTGAAGGCATAGTGATCTTAGTGTATGTAAACTTCTGACTTTGAAGAAAGTCATAACAAATTACTCAAAAAAAATTCTGTCTCCTATTATTCTGGCATTTAGCAAATAGAAATAATTTTGGTAATTCTAACTGACCTAAAACAGAAAAAGTTTAGGCTGATTTAATATCAGACAGTGAGAAAAAAAGGTTATGCTTCTTTTTATACAGGGTATGTAAACTTCTGGTTTCAACCAGTATTCTTTTCAACAAAAGTGAGTACACTCCTGTTTAATATCATCTACATGTCAAGATTAAAACAAATTCTTTTGAAAGTGTCGGGGCTCCAAAGCAGGAAATCTGACCAGTAGAATGAATTCAGGCTAACAGCTTCACAAAGCCTCAGACTGCCGATAAACAGCCCCACACTAGAAATATTACACAAAGAGAAAAAAACACACAAACTGGGACACCTGTCTCTCCCGTCTCGTCCTCACCTGTCAACACGTCAGCGTTCAACTGTCACAGCATGTCAGCTTCGCGAGGCACAGGAAAATTCATTTGGGGCTTTATGGGAAATCAAGACAAGAGGAAACAAGCAAAGTGTTCCAAGAAAACATCAAATCATCCTCCCGTCAAACAGACAAGGTGCAACATCAAGGCGTCACATCTGCGCTTTGTCTGCTGTTCAACGCTACCTCCACACTCCGCCGCGCACATAACCATTTTTCTTTTCTTCCGTGGTTCTGAGAGTTCCCACCGGACTTTGTTCTTCCATGCTCAAAGGCAAGGAGGTCCTTTATCTGATGCGAAAAAAATTGCTCTCTCCGCAGAGCTAGTGCTGCCGTGGAGTTAAAATACACTCAGCAGTGCAGAGTATCTCCCACTATGATAGGGAAACATTTGTACAATGGGGGAGCCTGAAGCTAAGGCCAACATCATCTACTTGTCCTCCTGCACGCACNCCACATTAACCGGCCAGATAAATGAAGCGAAAGCAAAAAAAATTGAGTTTGAAATCAGCAGTTGTTTTTTAGCATCTATTAAAATGTCTACTCTGTTTTCATACAACGTGCTATTTCATTAACCGATAAATGTGAAAGCATAGAGGTACGTAGAGGCTAAGCCAATGTTTTAAGCCACTGAGGGAATCCATCCATTATCTATACACCGCTTAATCCTCACTCGGGTCAAAGAGGGGTTGGAGCTGCCAGCTGACTTAGGGTGAAGGCAGGAGACACCCTGGACAGGTCACCAGTCTATCACAGGGCTACACTTAGAGACAGACAACCAAACACACTCACATTCACACCTACGGACAATTTAGAATCACCAATTAACCTCAACATGTTGTGGAGGAGAACCTGGAGAGAACCCACGCTGCACGGGGAGAATATGCAAACTCCACGTATAAAGATCCCGGGTGTCCTCACCGGATGCAAACCGGCGACCTTCTAGCTGCGAGGCAACGGTGCTAACCACTGAACCACCTTGCAGCCCCTGAGGGAATCCAAACAGGAAAACTTAATTGACGTGCTATAATACCTATGTCTGATGAATTAAAGTCAAACTCCTCTTGCTTTACGATGCACACAGTTTCTTTATTTGATATCCAAATCTTCTTAAAGTGCATATTTCCAAATCAACATCCATACATACGGTAACTTTCGCGTGTGTTGCTCAGCGGTCAAAAACTGGTTGGACTCTCCGGTTGGAAGCCCTACCTAGACAGAGAGGTTCCTACCTTATATCGGTAAAACTGACAATCAACACATTAATGTGAGACCCATTCACACCAAATACAGAGCAGCGCTTCCTGATCTGCTCCTACAACGCCAATCACAAATGTTCCTAAGCTGGCGTCTCCAAATGACTTGTTTGACTTACCCAACACTCTAAAACTCACAAACTCAAAGACATCCAAATCAAATCAAGTTTATTGTCATTTTGCTGTAGTACAGGCAAGATGAGAGAGCGTTTCTTCAGGATCCAATAACTTAAAGCAACTTAAACAAAGAAGTGTTTGCATATCTGGATCAGCAGTTCAGCATTCTGGAGGTTCTTCCTTTAATGCTCCAGAAACGTTTGCCTGATGGTAGCAGTTCAAACAGTTTATGGAGAGGGTGTGAGGAGTCCCTGACTATATTCAATCCAACTTACAATACAGTAAAACAAAGAACACCATGTACAAAGCAAAACTTTGGCATCTTTGCACGATAATTTCAACAGTCCCCGAAGAGGTTCTTGCTCCTGCCAAAGTAAAAGTAAAATGGCCAGAACTGAACAAGTTTTGTTCATTTGGGATTCATTTGCTCATGGATAAGAGACTTAACTGTTTATCAAATGGTCTGAAATTACAGGAGAATGTGCAGATTTCTGTCAAACAAGGTGAGACAGACTCCTTGTCTTGATTTTGCGTGGACTGATGGTGCTTGGTTTCATGCAAAGGAGCCAGAAAACGCCCTGAAACTGATCAAAGTTGTGGCTGTTATCTATCACTGTCGCTAAATCCAGCAATCAGTGAACATTAAAGAATCATCTTTGTCCTTCCAAGAAAACTTGACATCCTTTGGCACCATTTGTCTCTTTTTAAGCTCCGTCACGCTCTTTAGAAACGTTGGATTTTGCTTTCTCTTTCTTTTTTTTGGTCTCGACACCCTAAATGACTCATTCGCCAGTCATTTAAAAGCGAGTTAGCCAAACTAACACAGAGAGACACAACTTCCACCCCTCCTCCTCCCGACGAGGCTCACGCGAGGAGCCTCTCCGACCTCATCGAGGCTGCACAGGCAAGCAGGGAGATTTGGAAGCACTCGGAAGCAGAGCGAGCGCTCAGTCATGCAAGATGACATTTTTATAGCTATGCATAATGTCACTGTGAGAGAGTGACTTCTTTACTGCGGGGGGAATGCTGCTTAACTATATTTGAAGTGACAGCGCAGGGGATTTGTTTCAACACAAAGTATCAACACCAATCTAATCCCGCGCACGCAAGGGCCCTTAATGCTGCCGAACAAAAGGGGTGATACAGGAGGTGCATGCTCGTTGTGATGGTGGAGCATATACTGGAGATAATGAAGGAATCGGAGGGAGGGGATGTGGAAGTGACGGGGAAAATGTGGTTATTATGAGGATTAGAAAGTCACTACTGGATGCTGTTTCAATCATAATGAGGGAGTTAAATGGTGAGAAAATGCCCTTTAGAATCTTCAAGCTGTATGTCTTCAGTGAGGTTTGATTTGAAGTTTAAAAAAAAAAAAAAAAGCAGCAGATTCTCCCATTTGCAGAAGCAGCAACTGTTTTAACTGATAAATGACAAGGCTCCGGTATGCACGTATGCCTGGTGTCTGGGGCGTGGTGAGCAGCTGGAGCGCTTCTCTCTCTATTTTTGTCCACGGGAAGCAGTGTGATGTGTCAAGAGGAAATGATATGATTAGGAAAAACAGGGATGTTTGTCTATTAGGCAAGCTGCACAGGAAATTTGTCCGACGCTCAGATTTGCGGGCGAATGGAGCGAAAAAGAGCAGATGTGTAAAAAAGAAAAAAAAAATCATATGAAAAGGCAGTTTGTGTGATATGGACACAAGTTGGTGTGTGTTATAGAGGTGACAGTGAGGGATTCCTACCCTAAAAAATCCCAATTTAGCTCTTCATTTCCAGCATGTTCTGAGTCATTCTGCACCCTGATGTTTTACAGAAAGCTCTTGTTAGTTCCAGCAAATTAAAGCAAAAGAACAAAAGAAAGTTTGGCTTCGGCCGCCTGCACAGCGTGCTTCCTCTAAATCAGTCTCGAGCGTTCTCCAGCGTTTTTTTGTATTTAGAGAACGGCCACCGGTGACCCCTTCCACCCCATCTCCCTTATCAGCGGCGAGCACACATGGAGGAGTGCGATTTCTGCGAGGACGTAAAAGGTCCTTTTCTCAGCATGGAACGCCTTGATGGCTTTTATCTACCGTACAGCGTCATCCCTCCCCTCCCCACCAAAACCTTCCAGACTTGGCTTTGGAGCGGCATATATATATATATATATAGGCATCTCCACGTCCAACGTTCTGCCAGGAGGAGATGTGGCCAGAATTAGAAAAAAAAAATCCTTCCATCCTTGAACAGCAGCTGACAAATCCTCCCTGTTTGAATCTGAGAGACAATGACAAGATGGTGACTTAAATCATCTGCAGAAAGGAGAGAGAGAGAGGAAAAAAAAAAAGAAAACTCACACCTGATAAGCTTTTCACGCCCACCTAGATTGTTTTGACAGACTTTTGACAGGAGACACCTCAACAGGATGAGCCTCCGGTTTGTTATATCTCACTGCTGCTTGAGTGAAAGCACATCTGCATCCCTTATCAAATGCAATGTATGTCTCTCAAGGTGACCTTTACCCCTCTAGGGGCTGAGAGGCCGGCATTCGATGAAATGGGGTCAAACGATGAAGATGTAGAGGTCAGGTGATGATTCATCATCCTGCTCTCGCTGGTGTGTTTTTTTTTTTTTTTTGATCTCCTCCCTGAAAATGCTGCCACCATTTCCACCTAATCACATTAGTCACGCCGGATATCTGAGTGCAACAGGAAATAATGAAAAGAAATCAAACGCAGACATGCAGATGCATGTTGGAGTGTCCCCCTGACAGATCAGGCTATTGTGGAGCCTGCGTCCTTGAGCGCAATGTGGCCAGTTGGATGATTAAAACCCTCTTTAACTTCCCAACAGCGCCGCAGATGAGCATATTAAAAGATCAGAGGTGTGTTTTTGGAGGAAAGAGTGGACAAAAAAAAGGAAGCAGCAGATAGAGAAACAAACTCACCTCTTTGCATTCACGCTGGCCCCTCTGTTCATCGCTCTCCACTCTCTTCGCGGCCGGAGAGGCTCCTCCGGACGCACGCCGACTCCCGCGGAGGATTTCCTCGCAAACTTTGCAACAACATCGCGTCCGAGCTCGGGGGGCGAAGGAGAAGAGTTGCTCTCCTCCTTCTTCTTCTTCCTCTCCTGCTGCTGCTGCTGCTGCCGCTGCGGCTCCTCTCCAACTTCTTTGAGCAGCGGATCGTCCGCGGCGTTGCCCCCCAAAAAGTACAAAAGTAGGAAAACTCCGAAACACACGGCGATCACAACTACTTTGCAGTGGATCCGCATGGTGAGAGCGACTTGTTGCGGCTGTAGGAGGCGGTCGGCGCTGCGCTCATGTCTGCGGCGGAGGGAGAGCGGTCCGAGTTGGCATTTTCTTACCGCTCCCCGCTCGCATTTTTCTGCAGATGATGATGGAGAGCGGAGAGCTGCTTCTCATCGTCCATGGAGGATTATTCAGCGGAGGCGTGGCTTCCGCAGCTCTACCGCAATGGTGCTAATATGAGCGCATGTCAGACCATAGAGAAGGTTGTGGCTCCTTTAGAATTAGAATCGACTTTACTGGCCAAGTTTGTAAACGAGGAATTTGACTCCGGTGAAACTTAGCTCTCTGAAACAAAAGAATAAAGTAGAACAATAAAATAAGAGCAAGCAACAAATAGCAGTGTTTACATGTATACAGTGTGTGTTTACAGTATTTATCTTTATGTGTCTGTCACTGTCCTTTAAGAGCTTGTTATCAAACATCTTTGTAAAAATGCAGAAATACAATAAAAACACACGTCATTGTGTATTCCTAAAAAGTTGGCATCCATTAAATATACATAAAATTTATCTGAAGTCACATTTAAGTTATAATTTAAAGTATGTGATATCATTTAAAAGTTCACAGGATGTTTTTAATTGATTGATTGAATCACAGCAAGCTTAAAAAGAAATGCAATCATCAAAATCCAACAACTGTCATATTATTAATGACTAGAATTGACTTCCATGACTACCTGTTTCTCCTCATTAACACAAAAAAAAGTACTGTGTCAAGCAACATTTAATGTCAGTCATTATGGATAAGCATCTTGCAAATATACAGAATTTAAAAAATAAAAAAAAAAAAAATATTTGCATCTTGCAAATATACAGAATTTAAAAAATAAAAAAATAATAAGGATGATTAAATACGCAAGGGCCCTGTGATGGATTGGTGACCTGTCCAGGGTGTCCCCTGCCTTCGCCCTAAGTCGGCTGGGATAGACTCCAGCCCCCCCGCGACCCTAATGAGGATTAAGCGGTGTATAGAAAATGGATGGATGGAAATACGCAACCTTATTATTTTAAGGTACTTTAAAACTAATGATAATAATTAGTAATGGTGGTTTGACAACATTTCAGTGGTAAATTCATTCATTTTAAAGGTGGACATATTGATTTAACAGTTGATTTTTATGTAGAGCTACTTGTATAAACTCACATTACACTTGATATGATCAAATATTAGGTTCTTGCAAGTAGATACTGAAAAACTAGTTGTACAAGATTTTTTTTAAACTTTACGTAAAAAAGCCCAATTCACAATATTACTTTTCAGTTGTATTATTATTATTATTATTATTATTATTATTATTATTATACATGTCAGTATCCATTGTTAAACATTTAAAAGCAAAATAAAAATAAATAAAAATCACATGAATCTGTCATAATGCCTGTGTCTCCAGTGGTTTTTCAGACAACTTATTAGTTAGCATTTAATAACAGCTACTAAACACAGAGGCTCTGTTTTTGGGTCCAATGACTTTTGAATTCTTGCTTAACTAAAGATATGTGTTTGTGAACGGTGCTTTGGAGCACTGGGGAACAAAATCTGGAGTTCCAATTGCATGAAAAACTATATTACAAGTCTTTTAAGCACAAAATATCCTCTTTGCATTTCACAACACAGTGTTTCCCTGCTGAGCTCCTCGAAATAGATTGTCAAGAAGCACTATAACAGCTCTAACGTTGTTGGATGCTCATTTAATTGATCTAACCTGTTAGTTTTTATACGTTTTTGCATAGACTGTGGATTTCCCCCCTGATCACTACCAATGGAAAGGATTTCGTATTGGTCCAAATAAACAAAAGTAATGATTACTGCTCACATAGTCTAACTGGTTTATAAAATAATGACCTCTGTCCATCAAAATTATTCCTGCTCATTTTTCAGCATGTAAACAATTGTATATTGCATTATATAAAATACTGAGGAATTTTTTAAAGCATATTTCTTACAGCAACAGCTACAAATGACAGCAGATCTGTTTTTTTTTTTTTATTGTTAATATGGTTTTTATACAGTACATTTAAATTGCGGCTTTCTTGTTTGTATTACGGTAAAACATGGACGCTACATCACATAGCATCCAGGGCAGCCTGTTGGGATAACTCTCAGTGTTTTGGTGAGTGTGTGTTTATGTTTACTACCTTTTATTGAGTGACTTTAACTAAAATGGCTCCAGCAGTTTACCTTGACTGCCTGAATAGTGATAATACCAGTGTTGGCTTGCGGCTGTCAGCTGGTTGCCGCTGCTGTGCTGTTAGCCCGAAACACACGAGGAGAGTGATCATGTGTTAGCTTGTAGCGAGCTAACCGCGAACCAAACTTCATTTAAAAATCTGTTAAGTCAGTGTGGCGTCTCGGTTGCCTACAAATGCCTTCACCTCATATAATGACACTTATTCTTTATGATTGTGGGGGTCTGTGGTTACTTTCGGCCTGCCTGAAGGTTAGTTAACACGACTTTATATGCAACTTTTAGATCTTGAGGAGTTTTAAGTGCATTAATACTTCAACTTACGGTTCTTCGCTGACATCGCTACATAGGACTGCCATAAAGAAAGTAGTTGCACTTTTGGGGGTGAGGTTTGCGCCGAAGTTATTATAGTACATCATAATTTGGAATACATCCGAAGCTACATTTTGAAAGAGTCACATTTGACATCAGACATGACCTTTCTTTTTAAAATGTGCATATTTTCCAATGGAGTTTGGTACGAAAATTTAACGAGTTAAAATCATGACTAGGTAAAACTCATATTCTAACTCGCTGCTGTACGAAACGTGCTGATATGTTTGACCCAAGCTATGTTTACAGTGTTTGCTGTCAGTGTGACACATGTGGACTTCTGAGCCTGTGAACATGCAACACAGTCGTCCACCAGGTGGCGTGCTGTAGTCAGCTGGCCCGTGATTCATTAGAACCTGGCAGGCTGCTGTGGGATGCAATCCAATCCAGTGTGCTGCCTGGAGCTTCAAATTCTTCCTGTCATTGATGCTACAGGTCTGCATTACATCATAATTCAAAATGATAACTCCTGCGTTCGACCTGAGCCAAGATCCTGAGTATCTGATCCTCAACGTCCGCGTGCCCTACACCAGGACGTCAGAGTTTGACCTTTGCATTGATGGAACGGATTTCAAGTTCTATGCAAAGCCCTACTTTCTGAGGTGAGTTCATCCATGCACATACTTCTGTAACTGTTTGTCTGTTAAGTGTTTCTTGGATGAAAGGAGGTGAGCTGACACTGCAAACTCCATGGGTTTAAATTTGCCTTCATATGAAGTTAATCTCTTTGTTTTCAGATTAACTCTTCCTGGAAGAATAGTCGAGGATGGGAGGGAGAAGGCCAAATTTGACATAGATAAAGGTAGGTTGCATTATTACACGATGACAACACATGCACTAGCAGTACTTCTACTCGTGTTAGTCGTTACAGTCGACTATTATTAGCTATTTGACAAATTTTCTTCTAGACGGATGAGTCAGAGAGTCTGATATTCCTGCAGCATAAGTGTAAATCATTGACCAAAGTAACCTGTGGAAGCAAAACAATTGCTCAACTTGCAAAGAGAATGTTTTGCCACCCATCCACCTTCAGTTCCTTCATTTTCTGCTGCTGGCAGCACTTCCTGCGTGGCTACCAAAAACACATGCAGCTTGCAGAGATTGTTGCACCAGGACAGAGATCAGGCAGGAGCCAACACAGTCAAACACTCACAGAGGGCTTTCAAAAAATAGCTTGCATGATACTTAGTAGTACACGATCATTACTTATGTGTGGTTCCCTTTGTCAAAGCTGTATTTGCTCCTTGTGGTTTTGTTTCTTGAATAAAGTCAGTTCCGGGTATTTTCTTTCTAAATTCGTCATTGACTATCCATCCATTAGTTGTTCCAACCCTAGTCGTTATTGTCCGCAGCATGATCTGTAAGAAGGACAAGAGCGTCTACTTCTCACAAATCCCAGTTTAACCCCTGCTCCTGCTATACAATTACTTGACAAAATGCTTGATGAGGCATTTCAGTAAATATACGGACAGCTGCTGCATTAAATGGAGCCTGATTTTGGCAGACTTGCAGCCTCTATGTCATGAGCACAATTTGAGCTAAGTTGATTTCTCCCACACAAACGAATCCCTGTGCAGTCCAAGCTTTTTTACACCCTATGTAACAAAATACGATTTGGTCAGTAACCAGTTCCGTTGGGCGTTGTAAATATCCTGCTTTAGCTGTCTTAAAAATAGATTTCTTTCACTCTGTAAAGAATGAATTATCAGCACTCAGTCAGCTGTGAGAAAAAAAGATTAGGAATTCTATTGAGGCTCGGATATCTTACACTCTGTCAACATAATAACATAAAAACATTTTTTTTCCAGGATGTATCTCTAAATTGTTACAACTGTAGTTTTTTTTCCCCCCCATTGTTTATCAGACTTTGCTGACCTTTCTTTCAACAGGGGGAAAAACTGTTGTTCAATATTTTTTTTGTCCCCCAAGTAGTACAAATGTTGTCTCCACATATTGAGCTATAATTCACACACAGTAATGCTGAACTATAGAACCCGCCAGAGCTTCCAGTAATTTATATGCTGAACAGGAGTTGTAAAAAAAAAAAAAAAAAAAGCAGCGCAACGTTTTTGGCATTTCGCTTTTTATTGCATAGATTCACAGTGAGTGTACAGACACGACATATAAGGAGGAGGAGAGGTTTGGACACGCAACAAAGGTCCCTGACTGTAATTGAACTCGTGACGGTGTGGTAACAGTACCGTGAAAAAGCTCTGCTTCAAGTAAAGTGAGCGTGCTTGGAAAAAAGGTGCATAAATAGTTTTTATTTACCACTTGACTTTGTCCAATATGAAGTCAGCAGAATAACTCCTGCTTACGTATGCTGATGGTTTTTCAAGCCACTTGGCAGGTTGGTGTTTTCTAGCAGTATAAGAGCTGATTCAACACCAACACTTGGCTGGTTCTGAATTAAGAACTGTTTATGTCAGAAGTTGGGTGCATGAGATTTACTGTATCCAACGACACCAGCCAAAACTTTGTGGCAACCATTTTTAAACAATAAGTGATAGTTGGCTCAATCCAAATAGGCTCATTTTACACGGTGCCATTGCAAACACTGGTGCATAAAGCAGAAACGCTGAGTGCTGGTTGCAGCCGCATTTATAAATGCAGACTGGAGATATTATAACATTGAACGGCAGGGAATATGAGACAAATAATTACCTCATCAGCTTTCCAGCAGCGCTTCATGGGAGAGACAAACTGTCTCCTTGTGCTGTGGTCCTCGACAGGAGTCTGGAATAAACTAGGAGATTCAATAATGTATCTATGGTGGCTTTCGAGCCTGTGAAAAAGCAAACCAGTTCTTGGAAGGATCACAGCTGAACCCCCTTCGAGCCGCCACTAGCACCAGTCCAGTTGTTGGGGAGAGGGTTAAAGAACCTGTCACAGTTCTTCTGTGGATTTAGGCTCTCAGTGTCTTTGGTCTCAGGTTAGCGTTATACTGGATGCATTTGGAAGCACACAAGGGTCAGCCAGGATCTGAATGACGTAAATTTACCCAAGTTTGTGTGGATGTCTCTGCAGATGTCTGTGTGCAGCCAAAGCCACGAGAGGCACCACATAAACATCGATCTAATGCACATGTATTCAATGTGTCCTTCAAGCAGATTAGAAAATGGTATAATTCAGAGCAACTGCAACTTTAATGCTGTCTCTGTGCACATCCTGTTCTTCTTACTGAAGATAGTTCTTTATGATTGTGGCTGTATGTTTGGGCTCATTGTCAGGCTGCAGAATGACTTTGGGGCCTCCTGAATTATATCACCTGAATAACAGGAACTTAAACATTTAAAGTGCTTAGAACTTTAGCACAGTACTGTTTATGCTATCTGTGTTAACCATTACTCCCACACTGGTGTCACTTGACTGCATTTCTAGTCTTTTATTCAGTCACCATCAAAAAGGTTTAAGGTCCATTAGTCTGTCTTTGCAATGGAAAATCACAAGTCTTTTTGCGTGAGAGCCGCCCCGGTGCAGGCTGAAATAATCAAAGCTCAAATTGTGACAATAATAAGTTTTGTGTGAGGTCTTGGAGGACGTGGAAAACATAAAGTGGAGTGCAGGTGTGTGACTTACATGCGGTGTGCTGTTTTAGAAGGAAGATGGGTACGAGTATCTGTTTTCAAAGCTTTTGAATACTTGTGCAAATGACAGTAAAGGCTGGTTTGCACTGTTGCGGAGGAAAGCCTAATTGCGTTGGCTGGTGAAAGCATGTCTCTGTGTGTCTGCGTGACATTGTTGACCAGTCGCAGTCTACAAGATCTGGAGACATGCTTTCTAGTAGCAGTCAGTGATTGATCCTTGGGGCGTCTTTAGTCTGTGCTTCAGTCTATCAGCCATGGTAAATTAGCCTAACTGATCATGTTATTTCATCCCATTTAAAAGGCCACTGGAACCATCTGTAATGTCATAACGATTACAGCCTGCAGGCAGCTCTCTTCGCAGGGACAGTGGCTGCTTCTGTGGGATTTTCTTCAACTTTATAACGAACAAATCACAGTGACTGCCGCCGTGACGTTCTCGAGGGCGCGCTGCTTTCTGTCGCCGCGATGCATCGGTGACTTTGCGCCGCACGCAATCAGTTGTAATGAAGTTGTCTTTACGGAGACGTCTGCCTTATGGACTCTGACACCTCGTTGCTTGTCTATCAGCGTGGCCCCAGTTAACACGCTGTGTCTAAATAAGCCCGTAACATCTGCTAATAAAGCTCAGCTAATGAGTGTCCTTGTTTAGACTTATAATGAGCAATCATTAAGATCCCTCTTCTGCCGGCTCTCCTTTCTGCAAAGCCTGCATCTCAAGCAATTAGTCAGCTTCTATTGTAAAGCACTTCTAGGCTGTAACACTTGGGTGCATTGAAATTTTACGAGGTCTTTAGGCAACCATCAGATTATCTCTGTGGTGTGGCCAAATCGTTCAAGTCATCAATCATGTATTGCCTGTTTCGTTTTAATAGCAGTTTGTAAAGCAGCTCCTTAAGTTTGAAGCGTTGCACAGATGGCCTGATTGATCTGCGATGGTTTGGTGTAAATAAGATACTTAATTCAAATCTGCGACTGTAATAAGCAGCCTGTTTTCAAGTCTGTGATATGTTGTCAGGTGTTTAATGTCTTTTTCAAACATGTTGTTAGGCAGCACTTTATCTCCATCTTCTCTGACATTATCTCATGTGTAAATATTGCATCTAAATTATCATCTGGAGCTAACATGATATCTAAGACGAGCTTGTTGACTTAATATTTATCTATCATCCCCAAAACACAGCTTCAGACAGCCAGGGTTTCATACATCACAAACTTAAAGAACCAATCAACTTGCAGGATGGAGACTTACGTGTAATTAATGTTCTTTAGAGCTGGTTTCTGGTTGAAATGTGTTTGGCTGAACTACTCAAATGTTACCTCTTGCCATTGTGTAGCGCTGGGTGCTGTGTTTGAGCAGATGAGCAGGTGTGCAGGCAGGAACTCATTTGCATGTTAATACATCAGTGCATAGTTGAGGAGGCAAAGGTGCAGAGTTACATTTAGGCCATTTTAAGATAGGAAGGAATTTATTTTGATGGAAAATGAAGACCTAGAATTGATTTCAGTGCAGAGCAAATGCTCTCTACAGGGTGCACTGCAGGTTGTGTTAAGTCCTATAAAGCAAAAATTTGTTTAACCTGAGTTAAGGCCTTTGAATGTGTTTAATCTTCTAACTTTTTCAATATTTATCTTGCCTGTGGTAGGCAGTAATGTTGTGACATATTTTTGCATCTGATTGCAGGCTGTAGATGTTGTGACGTAAAGGTTAAACTATTGTAACGGTGGATTGTGCTCTCGCTGTCTCCTAGGAAGCTCATCATCTAATGTGTAAATGTCATTTGTAGCACAAACCTAAATGTGATAATCATTTTAATTGTTAAATACTTCCATCCATTCCATATTGTTTATCTGTGTTTAGACTGCATTCATTTAAATAATTATATTATTAAGAATTCCTGTATACTACTCGTCAGCTGGGATAGGCTTCAGCCCCTAGTGAGGATTAAGCGATGTATAGATAATGGATGGATGGATGTATACTACTGGGAAGAGCTGGGAAAAAGATAGCTTAAGGCTATACTGGCCTACTGGTTCTCCATTATATTTGCATGTTCTGCATTAAAAGCTGGTATTGAATTACTTTCTCTGTAGTATTAATCACGACTTCGGTTTAACTCAGTAAACCCTGCAAAAAACTAGTTTGCCTGCTTTTATTTAACTGAAGATCTGTAGTGGTTAAAAATCATCCCCTTCATTTCCTGTGTTGCCGTAGGTCTGTTCACTCTTCAGGTCCCTAAGGAGACAGCTGGTGAGCACTTTGAAGGGCTTCAGATGCTGACAAGTCTCCTCGCCCCCAAAGGCTCCCGTTCAGCAAAACCACTGGTGGAAGACGTTAGCGCAGGTACGTCATTTTTATCCGTTCGTTTAACTCGTTTGTGAAGTCGGTATTCACTCTGAGCACATGGGTGGGAAGGATAACCCAGAATGGATGAGATATTAACCGGGATTCAACTGTGGCTCCTCAACATTTCAAAAGAATGCGGCGAAGGTGCAGCAGAAAACGACGAGGAAGATGAAGAGGAATTTGACTGGCAGGTTGAGCAGGAGGTTTACGTAGAGAGATCTGAGGAGGAGCTGAGTGCCCTGCAGAAATATGGCTTTGGAAATCAGAGGTCTGGAGTATTTGCCCGATTGCAGGTGAGATTTATTGATAAATGCTCTTTGCAGATCTTTTTTTTTTTTATCATCATGAAAATATAGTTGAAATGACTTCACCAGGTTTTACATGCTGTAAATGTCATTGCAGGAAGAACTCACTGACGTGATCGACGTCAAGAACCCAGAAGGAACATCAGCAGCAGAGAGGAGGCAGGCTCGGCTGGAAGCAGAGACATCTGCCTTCTCTCCCGACCATTATCTGTGAGTTTAACAAAGCAAAAAAAAAAAAAAACCCCTCTGACAAAGACAGAGAATTTTTTTTCCTGTGTTATTTTTGTCTGCTAACATCTCATGTGTCATTGCAGGGCTGATTTGTTTGAGGATGATGAGATAAAGGCGCTGTTGAAGTTTAGGCCGTGGTGGGCAAAGCTGAGCCCTTCTACAGAGCAGGAGGAAGAATCTGGTGAGTTCATGTCAGACATCTCATTATCTGCAAAAATGTGACGTGTTGGAAATTAAATCTGAAATATGGCGCTTGAAACGCACTCAAAAGCTCCACAGCTAAAAAAAAAAAAAAAAAAAGCAGAAAAATCTAGTAAGATAAAGATGCTCTCTTAGGAAAATAGGGTGACAAAGTGTTAATATCATTTACTTAATTAAAAGCAACCAATGCAACAACATAGTGCAAAATAACAGCATTGCAATTAGTAGACCTTCATTTAAATTCTCACATGAGTAAAAGAGCAGAAGCATTATTGGCAAAATGTACTTGAAGTATCAAAGAGAAGTACTTGGCTGACAGTGTCATTTATGTTGCTAAGCTGTTGTCACTGACGTTGGACCTTGTAAAAATCATTTTACTGTTGTAGATGGTCGACATGCAGCTTTAATAGAGTACCTCACACAGGGCTGGATAGTTTATTTACTGGTTTCCAGCTAAGATAAGAGGTTGAACCCCCTCAAAGGAGTCACAAAACAAATCTAGGAGGTCATAAGATGATGACAAAAGTTTGGACACAGATTAATTTTTTCCTTATTTATAGTCAGTGTCAAGGTCAGAAAATCTGACCTTTTAGAGTAGTTACAATTCCTACATGATTGTGACAAGCAGCCCTAAGTGGCCACTTGTTTAGTTTGTCAGGAAGGTCAGGAAGCCGCTGAAATACATTTTACGCATGTATTTTATGCGCATATCATTTGTAGACATGACTGTAGCTGTCTAATAAATTGAAATTAAAAAGTGCAGCGTTTATCTCCTAGATGTAGTGGAGTAGTATTGAACTGAGACACTAACTGTAATATTTGAGTAAATTCAGTTACTTCCTATCATTGCTTTAGAAGACTTCAACAGAATGGCGTAGTGCAGGGGTGCCTAATCCTGGTCCTCGAGAGCCCCTATCCAGCATGTTTTCCCTTTTCCAACACACCTGATTCAAATGATCAGCTCATCATCAAGCTCTGCAGAAGCCTGATAACGATCCTGATCATGTGAATCAGGTGTGTTGGAAGAGGGAAACATCTAAAACATGCTGGATAGGGGCTCTCCAGGACCACCATTGGGCGCCCATGGCGTAGTGTATGGACTAGTGAGTGTATGCACTGTAAACCTACAAACAACCCTCCCAACTGAGCTGCATTCATTCTGAAGGACACACAAACTGTTTGCCTCCTAGGAATATATTCCCCCAGATACACACAATCTAACACATTTAGCTGAAAATTTTATTTAAGGAGCATTTGATTTTACCATCAGGGCTGATTTATGCACTAAAAAAAGTGTTTAATTAACACACAATCTCACTAGAATATTACTTGGATTGCCTATTGATGAAACTGATTTAATGAATGTTTATTTTCTTGTTATCTTTTGCATTTTTGTGTTGATGGTAGTGAGTTATCCCTCTAACTTACTTGTAACTGTATTTTTAAAGTGACAGGTTGATGTTTATTTTCCTGTCTGCCCCCCACAATCAGTTTTAATTATTACACCTACGTTACTATAGTGTTTTATGGTTTATCATCCTCACTTTGTACCCTTATGCTAAAAAAGACAATCCAATCTTACACATACAAACGAGGACTTATAAATGTGGATGTGGAGAGGTGCTAAAAGTGTCCAGAAAGTAGTGACTGAAGGCTACCAGAAGGTGGCATGAAGTTGCAAAAAATTGGGAGGGCAATCATGCATTGTTTACCGTTGGACCAAATTAATCTGCTCTTACTGACTATTTTACTGTTCCCAGTAGTACTATTTCAAATCCTTGCCAAAAACTACAGTGAATTGAAATATTGTATTGCAACCAGGAATCTGATAGCTGAGCTTTGTGCCTGCCAGACACTGACATTGTTCTCTGACAATAAATGAATCCCCAAAGGACACATGAGTCTTTTCACTGCCCCCTTCTAAAGGAAGGACAGACCTCGGCTAGTCGGCTACAGAGCTGCACTCCCTGCTAAAGTGCCTCGAGGCGCCTCGACAGGAAAGACACTCACCATTACCAGAGATTGACCTTGGACCTTCCCTAATCACTGCCTCCCTCTGCTGCCTGTTGACCAATTTAAACATTTTGAGTGCTGAGACTGCTGAATTAGTGTGACTTTTTTTCTTTTAAAAGCCACTATTTTAACCTGTCTCATTATCTTTATATATATATTTTTAAAATTCAGGTTCACTTTCCATCTGTTTTAAATCAGCAGCTGCAGCCTTTCCAGCTTCATTTCAACAGGAGTGATAGCTCGCGAACCCTGGCACCGGGAAAGACTATTTAATTGTGCCACCCCTGCTCTCCTAACAGCTCGCTAATTCCAGCACTTCCACTGTTTTAAGCAGGCGCGTGGCTCACAGCTACAGCTTATGTGTAGCGCACGGATGCTGCACGCTTAGAAGAGGATTTAGATTGAACAGATAGCATTATCGCAGGAGAGAGTGCGGCTGCCGGTCGTGTTTTTACCAGCGCCGGGGCCCGATCGCTGACGAGCAGCCATCAGTCAGCGATGCAAAGGCCATTAGCTGCAGTCTGAGTTTAGCCTCCGAAGAACATTACGGCTCCCCGTAGCCCCGCCGGCTCCCTCCGCTCATTCTGCATTCTAAGACAGAGTGGCTCAGTCGGGAGCCCAGGCGTAGATAAATGGGCCAAATTAAACCTAATGGCTTGATTGACAGCTCGAATAGCATTAGCCTCAGCTGAGTGTGAAGAATGGTGTCGGTCAGGAGATTTAAGCAGCTTTGCCGTCAGATCTCGAAAGCGCGCTCATGATTTTGTCGTGTATTTCCAATGGAGAACTACAAGTCTTCTGTGTGTGTGTTTTTGAAGACCCCACCCCCTCCTTCACTACTGCTAAGTCTGATATATATGTCACCTGACAGATGGATGTGGACACAAGTGCTAATGAAGTAGAAACCGGCCCCTTTGTGCTCTCCAGTGTCAGGGCCAGCACACTGACAGGCCACAGCTGTCCACTGGAGGCCTGTATTAACGCACTGGTCCAGCCTAAACGGTCCTGACAGCTCGGCCTCTGTCTACCTGCCGCACTTTGTTATGGCTGAGTTTGGAAATCTGACCTTTGACCAACTTAGATAGCTCTCTGTTGATTTAGGCTGCCCGCTCTAACCGAGTTTAGAGTTTCACTGTTCATTAAATACCCCTTCGATTTGATACTTGGCACGATCGCAGTGTGTGTGCGCGCGCGCAAAATTAACCGTATTTGTCATGCAAGGTCATACTTTGACCTCTAGCGTTTGAGAGATTCGGGGGAGCGTATTCCAACCCCTCAGCAGTATTTTGACGAAGCATATTTGCTCCATGCCATCAGGCCATCTGGACCTGTAGAGTGCGGTGACGAGCCAGGCTGCCGTTCCAACTGGAGGAATTAGGTCAGAAATTAATTTGCAATCAGCAGAAGCCCTCATACGCTGCGTGCTAATGCCCTCTAGAATTGACTGGCTCCGTAGTGGAGATGAATGAACGTGGTGGCGGGTAAATCTATCAGGTCTGCACAGTTAATAGAAAATACATCAGGATCATAATGCTGCTGTGCTGTGTTCATCTTCGGAGAGAGAGTGTGTGTGTGTGTGCTCTGTTTCTACTCAGATTTTTGGATTCAGATGATGGAAACATAGGTTTTAGCTGCAGAAGTGTTGGTGCAACATGTTTCTTCTGACAGCATTTGCATCCACTGAAATCAATAACCCCATTTGCACTATCCCAGTATTTATATACATAATTTTTTCCCTCAAGTGCCTATGCATCATGTGCATGTTTTATGTGTGTGTTTGAAAAAGCAGTTGACATTCAATGCTCGTGACTCTGCGAGTTAGTGTGCCAATTCGGTGTTTTGTTTTTTTCTCTCTCCGTGGCTTTTCTCGATGTGTGTGTTCCGAGGACAACGTGCACAGATGTGGGCGCACGTGCATGCCGGGCTTTGTGTCTGCTCGGCTCCCTCCGCAGCTGCACCGACGAGGGACCCAGGTAGCGTCTGCAGGGAGCTAAAAACCTGACGTAATGCAGCAGGAATCTCCTTCGCAGCACAGCCAAGTTCCCACTGCAGCCAGAGAGATCATTCTGAAGCATTGCGCGCGTGTGTGTGTGTGTGTATTGAATGTTCCTGCATTTGTGTGTGTGTGTGTGTGTGTGTGTGTTTGCTCCAGCCAACACACACCTTGCACATCAGGGGCTCAGAGCAGGGACTCTCCTTTTCTCATGCAGAGAGAGGAATTGCTTTCAGCTGTTGTATAGACTGCTGGGAGGGAAAAAAAAACTGTTGAGTTACAGCACACTGCTGCAGACGTTCGGCGTGCCTTTCAATACTGAACGATGCAGATTGCTTAAATAGGATTGAAGTCTGTTTGTGTCGCCCCATTAGGCTTGCCACAGATCCCCATTAAGCAGATGTCTCTTTCAAAAGGCAACAGTTAGCGAATTTGCAGAGAGCGCGGAAGCAGAGCTTTTCAGATATTTCCCTATAACAGAGCTCTAAATTTTCTTAATGCGGAGCTGTTCAGCCATCAAACACCTAAATGGTATTGGCATCACTAATTTTGCTCGTTTAATGTGGCACTATATGTCCTATTTTGTTTATGCTCATCACCTCCTCCTCAAAAGGGGGACTTTATCATCAGCTGAACCAGAAGAGCAGTTTATCGGTTTATTAGAATCAAAAAGCTGTTTACACGTGAAAGCGACGTTCATTCAGCGTGTTTTTCATCGCCATCCACGCTGAAACATTTGCACTCCTACTCTTTGGGATTCTCTGTGCTTTAGCCCCACGCGAGGGTTAATGGTACGGAAACTGCAAAAAAGCAAATGACATAAACACAAGACGGCACGTAATTAATCACAAAATATGTTTATTCTAACATTTATTCTGATGTTTTTCTGTCGTATTCATTAGTTTTTATGACTGCAGAGGAAAAAAAATCCTGTATTTGATTTGAAAGAAAAACGCACAAAATTGTCCATATCCTAGTTTTTCAGCATATTCTGTTAACAAATCCAAAATATAGACTTTCATGGTTAGTTGTTGATCATTTTGTTTATCAGGTTAAAAATATATTAACTAATAACACAGAGGATGGAGCGTAACTATCGGAAAACAAGTTGTAGGTTTCCTGCAGTACACAGTCGAGCCACTAGGTGCTTTGATCGCAGCACAAATTATAAAAAACAAAAGCTTGCGTGACTCTGCTAACTGTGGCAGACGCGCTGATCAACACTACAGCACAAAGTTGTGAAAATTCCTCTAATACACCATCTGTACGGCGTAGCTAGCCGTCTGAGCAGAAGGACTCTGATTACATGCTTTCACCGACATTAAAGCAAAACCGACGAAGTGTATCAGTGACACTCCCCCTGCTTTGAGGATAAACACATTTCAGCAGTGGCACGAAATACTGACAGATTTTCTGAACTGAAAAAGTTGGCGCAACAGTATTTGTGGACAAGTCTGAGCAGAGCAGCTGTTTCCAGTAGCTGGACCACAGTTGCGCCATCATGTAGATCAGGTATGAAGATTATTTGATATAAAACCAGTTTGGCTCAAGTCTGTTGAGATGGGATTCGATAACATTACTACCTTTTTACTGTTAAAGATTGCACCACTTATTTGTTGGATGTGTCCAACACACATAGCGTGATCTAATTTATTTCCTCCAGCGAAGCCTGGGAGTGGTGCAGCTGTTTTCTGCGATTAATACTTGAGATTTTGTGGGGCCAATTATCACATAGTGACAGACGGAAGCCCAGCACCTTTAAATGAAGTCATTATTTTGTGTTGTTTATAGCTGGAGTAACCTGCTGTTTGCTTTGTCTTCAAATTTCTGACGCAAATGACTTATTTTACAGCAAATCCAAGTGTCAGTGTTTACAAAAAGCTTTCATTAGCCAATGAAAAAAGAATGACTGCTCATTAGTTTTAACAATTAATGGTGTACGCTGCTCTGACACAAGACAAAAAAACAGAATTAATTAATGCTGTTTTCTTTATTCTGACTCTGTGATATTAGCAGTTGGAGAATTCCTGGGCATTGTTGCTGTTTAGGCTATTATCTGTACTTAATGTGCACTTACTGAGTGTTGCACCGCACTGTGATATTTTTGGTTTTCATCTCCCCCTTGTATGACTGTTTGATTTAGAGCTAGACTGGCATATGGAGCGTTCAAATACAACACAACATGTGCTGCGCTTCCTGCTGGGTTCAGCACACTGCTCAGGGGAGTCGCTGAGGACGGAGCAAAACAGGCGAACATTTGTTAATTTCTAGGAGGACTATGTCAGTATAACATTATGTCTAAAAATTATACCTTTTCGCCTCACTACTTCTGTTAACTTTATTATGTCGATAGAGCACATAACAAACCTAAGCTATTTTTACACATATTTTCTACCACCATACAGTTAAAACACACCTGACGTGCCTTCTTAGATGGAAACCTGTTTTCAAGATAAGGTTTTTATCCCGAGGCCTCTTTACAAACTTGCACCATGTAATTCAGGGATTTCAGACACACTCAACATCAGCCTTTCCCCCCTCGTTTGCCTTCCGTGCCTGGCTCGATGCCTCGCTTTGGATGCCATGTGCCTATTTGTCAAAGCTAATTTGAGCGGCGCTGCCTGAAAGCCCCTTTATTATGAATAAATCTCTATATGTCAGCTGATGTGTAACACAAGACGCAAGTACGGATATACCAAAGCATCAAACGGCAAAATCAACTTTTGTATGTCATAATTTAAAGAAATGTATCGGATATAAAGATCTTGATTATTGGTTATACTGGGGGGAAAAAATGCTGTAGGCCGATCAATGTTTGGTTTAATTTTACCCCAGAATTTGACCTCTGATCCAGTATCATCAGTCTATAATCTGATTACATTAAGTCTTTTAGCTTTTAAAAGTAATGAGGATGCCAGTGGCTGAAGGGGTGGTATGGTTGTATAGCTGTACTAGTGATATTTCAGGGTTATACTATATCTTTGACAGATGTGTGTAGATTTAGAGACCTGTTTCATCACCCGGTATCACAAGCAACACTAAAGATCTTGATTTATTTTTTTCAGGAACGGGAGGAGATTGGTCACAAATCTGTCCCCGTTTAACCCGACTGCACATATGATTGTTTTTCAAAAGGTCTCAAACTGAACCATGAGGTTAGCAAAACGGCATTCATCTCATATTTATCCGGCTTAGCGTGGACATAATCTTAGAGACTTAGGTCACTAAACCTACTTTTATTAAGCTGTTTATCCCTGCACAGAAACCGTGTGCCTTGTTATCTTGATACGCGATGGTTCCAGTGTGTATTTGAAAATCATTGCATTGTGTTTTTTAACTTGTGGCTGTAAAGCACGCGGAAATTACATGTTGGTGGTGTGGACAGTTTGTAAAGTCATACACCGGCTTCACATCAGAGGCCTACGTGTGCAAAGGAGTGCATGCAACTCCTCCTCAACCTAACCGCTGCGACCGCTTCCCACACCCACTGCTGGATTCTTCACCAAATCACTTTTACAGATGTTGAATGCCGGACTGTCTCGGTTCTTTTGACTATAACATCTTTGTTCCCATGCAGCCATATCATTCACCGATGATGAGAAAGAGCAGCTGAGGAAATTCACCAACCGCTCCTACCTGCTGGACAAGACGTCCCGCTACCAAGCATGGCTCGGCCTCGTGGACGTCCTGCTGGCTTACTCCTATGAAATGCGCTGCACAGAAGGAGAGCACAACGTGAGTGTGTGTGTGTCTGTATGTATATATGTGTGAAGAGTCAACTCCTCCTTAGGCCTTGGATGACAAAGCCCTATATCCTTACATCCCTCAGACCCCCTTCCATTTCGTACAGAGCCTTAAGAGATTACCAGCAGATCCCTGAGCTCAGTCCAGACCTCTTTGTGTCACTCTTCTGAGGTAGCTGCATAAAAGCGAGGTGAACAAGGCTGATTTCGCTGTCAAAGACACTTTGTAGCGCGTGTTAAATATTTGATACAGCAGAATGTTGAATTAAAGCTCAGCTATGAAAACAAAATCTGTCATTTAAATTCACGCTTGGGATGTTCGGCAATGGATGGAGTCCAGAACATTTCCCTCGCTTGATTTCAAATGCCTTGTAGTCTGCTTTTTTTTTTTTTTTTACCATAAACTCTGCTTTTGTCCAAGTAGATTTTATTTTGATCAATAGTTTTATGTTAAATTATGATGATCTCTTTTCTTCTGCAGGTGGAGTCACCGTGGACCATCAGGAAACTCAGCGGTACTCTGTGCTGGTTGGAGGTGAGTCAGTTAATAAAAGGAAATAAGAAGAGCGGTGAGCCTTGTTTACTTACTAATATGCTGTTTATTTAATGGTGGCAATGATTATAATTAAATGTGTGGAAATGTGTGATTAAACACCCCAATTTTTGCTCTTATTTAATGGAAAACAAAGGGATGCTAAATTACTAAAAAAGTAAGTAATCCTGTCGCACATTACCCTTCTTTGCAACATTTTGTAGCACCACAAAAAAAAAAGAATATGTAAATGACCCAAACTATAGATAAGCTTGGTTCCTAGCCTGCGAAAGAAATGGAGTGCGTAACAGAGTTGTGTTTTTTTTTGCAGTTGTGAAACCTCGGTGCAGTCATTCAGTGACACAGACAAACAGTATTTCTGTTTAATTCTGTAAATTGTTCAGCAAATCTTCAGTGACTATCGCCCATATTGTCCATCTGCTTCAGTTTGCCTTTGTTCCCATCTTAACAACGGTTTTGTATGTATTCATGAATGTCACCTCTAAACATATCTTCCTGTTTTACAACCCGAGTGCATAGCAGCATTCAGCACTTCTGCTTTTTAAATTTTCTGCGGCAAACAAAGGGTGGGGGGCTCGTTCACAGATGGGACTGGTTTCCATCGAGTTAAAAGATGTGTATTCGGAACACATGTTGAAAGTTCTTGCGGCCACCCTGCTGTGAAAACTTTGGCTCCGCTATTCCTCACCGTGCAACTGCATCTGGGTTCTTGTCATATTTTCTGTGCTTTGCTGACTTTGTCTCTCTGGCCTATAAAAGTCCGGCTTGGCTTGATACCAACACACGGAGACAGAGCTGAAGTTCTGAAGCTTTTATTGGTTGCGGTTTATTTGATCAATTACTAAGATGAAACAAACCAATAAATAAAATGCTATTGCAGTTCCATCACGAGTTTTTAACGAGCCCGCAAATGGACAGATGCTCATTTGTCAGGAAGTATTCAGATTCCTCCCATTCTTGCACACTTTACTTTGTGTGAGATTTCATTTTTTACTTGGATGAAATTGGCATTTTTCCCATCAATCTGCAGTCTCTGCAGGCTTTGTACACCTGGATTTGGGCAGTTTCTCTCATTCTTCCTGGCAGTTCTTGTCAAGCTCCATCAGATTGGATGGGAAGCATCTGTGAGCTGCCATCTTCAGGTCTGTCCACAGATGCTCTGTGGGTTTTAAGTGTGAGCTTTGGTGGGGCCACTGGGACAGGCAGAGGAATGTCCTTAAGCCACACTGTTTTCTTGGATGCTTTGGTTCACTGCTGAAAGGTGAATCATCGCTCCAGTTCTAGATCACATTTTCTCTGGGACAGGTTTTCTTCAAGGAGCTCTCTGTATTTGGCTGCATTTGTCCTTTTCTTACTTATGAACAATCTTTCTGTCCCTGCAGCTGAGAAGTACATGATGCTGCCACTACCATGCTTCATTATAATGATACCCAGATCATGAGGTGTTTGCCAGACAAGTTAATAGATTTGCAAAAACATGTCTTAACTCTGTCATTCTGGGCTATTTAGTGTAGATTATTGGGTCAAACTGTGTCCAGTTAAAACTACTCTTGTAACCGTAGGTAAGCAAAAGAAGACGGAAAGTACGTCCCATTCTTGTGAACGCAATAGATCAGGAAGACCTGGAAGGAACTTTTTCAAAGTTAACATAGGTGTCTACCTTGACTGAAGGATGGACCAATTAGATTTTGATTGTCAGCGGTCAAAGTTCACAGCCTTTGTGGCCTCAACACATTTTTAGCCATAACCCAAGAATTGATATGCCCATAATGATGGAATTTCACGCAAATGCCTCATAGGATCAAAATGAAGCGAACATGACATTTTATCTCAAAGGTTAGCTTCACTGTGACGTAATTTGCAGAATCAGTTTTCTGGCCATAATGCAGTGCCAACACTCAGGAAAACTCAGATATTTTGCTTGGTCAGATACTGTGTAGGTTTTCTGGGCTGCCATGTTAAAGATGCAGGCGAGGCTTCTACCTTTTTAAAATGTACAGCTTCTTTCCAGCAACATCCATATTCTCTACGTGAAGACAGCATCAGAAAAATTCTGACTAAAATGATACTTGTCAATGTGATATCTTCCAGTTTTGCCCCAAAAAAAAGCACTTTAATTTTGTTTAGCTACTTAAAAGTCTTCACTACATATATCATATAAATCTGGACAGACGTGGACGTAAACTGCAACTGAACTGACTGACAGAGACAAATAACCACAAGGCAGTAATTCTAGATGGAGACAGAGTCCAACAGAGTTTTTCTTTCTGGCTTAATGATGACTTTCTCACAGAGGCAGTTCTTTTATTCTTCACGTTTGGTTTATGTTGGCAAGGAGCTACTTTGGAAAGTTTGATTTTTCCAGACATGTCCATCACTGAGGTAAACAGTCCACGTCCAGGCTCTAAAGTCGCTACCTCGGGCCTGCAGGCACACAACCCAAAGGCTGCACAACAGTAGCAACAGGTGCTGCCAGTTCAAAGAGCAAATGAAAGTATGTTTGGTCTGCCTGCTCAGCCTGCCACTGGATAATCACTTGAGTGTGTAATGTATGTGATTGGCATTAGAAACAGGAGTATCTCCCCCGTGTGAGTCAAACAGCTTAACGCATGACCACAATAGGAGAATAAATTTGTTGTTTTTCGTCTCAAACTGGGTCCAATCGACACCGTTGTTTTCAGATAAGTTTGTTTTTGATGCTGACACGCCGAAACAGCAGGATGCAGTTAATTCTCTCCCTCCCCCAGGGGCTGTTGATGTCTACATCGAGGACAAGCGGCTGACAAAAATCGCAGTTGCTCTGTTTGGTGTCGTCCTATTACACCTTTGTTCTGTTGGTTTCTGCTCTCCATTATCACTTATATCAGCCTCTCCGTGCAGTCAAACACAAAGTTGGTGTCGGACTTTTTTGCTATTGTAGTTGTCAAAAGTGTGATATAGTGATTTGATCTATTAACTGTTGAATTGCTGTTAGATTTGTTTTGTCATTTGGTCTTATAGAGATATGCTTGAGTCTAGGGATCGGTTCCAAGAAGCAGGTTTAACTGAGTAATCTTGCTGAGTAAACCCTTGCATCATCCAGATTTGAGGAGGTTCTGCATTTTAGTCAGCAAAGTCATCCAGCTTACATGATTAAACCTGCTTCTAGGTACAAAACCCTTCCTTGTCACATCACCTGTGACGGTACCGAGGTACAAATGAGCTGATAAGAGCTGGAGAAGAGAAGCGGGTATTCTATGTAAAACATTTTCTCTCAGCTTTGTGATGGCGTTGTGACACTCTGTGACAGCTTCCTGTGGATTGGAGGTCAGGCTGAAGAGGAAACCATTTCACCCTAATCAACACATTGGTGCAAAAATACCTCAGAGTCTCGTCAGACCTGTGCGCCGTGTTCACATACATTCGAGTTACTTGTAGATGTAGCTGCTGTAAATTGAAGTTCCTCATGTCGCTTGATTTCTAGTCGAGTCAAAGGATTAAATCCAGCTGTATATACCTTTTGGTGGAGGTTTTGTGTTTTTTTGCACAGCAGTGACATTTATCTGCTGATTGAAACATTGGATAAATGTATTGCATGCTTGTTCCCCACCCTAATTTACTACTTTAAGTGATTATAGAGGGACAATGGCTGAACGTTATTATAGTTTACGCGACATTAGAAGGCAGTCATTCTTTCTTAAACAACATCTTCAGTATTGGTAGCATAGAAACAAGTAACACTGTTTTAACAATTAAACACTTGCAATCACCTGTGCTAATTATTTTAGCTTTGTTTCAGGATCACGTCACTTTAGCATGGCAGAAAAGATAAGATATGCCTTTATTTATCCCACATTGGCGAAATTCACAGTGTTGTCAGCACAGAAATACACACATAATAGAAGAACAACATACATGTTGGTCTTAATTCCCACAATCCACCGCTGCTGTTGCCATTCAGAGCAAATTTTAAAAAACCTTCGTGTTACATTTGAAAACAAAACATAGCGATATTGCTGAATAGATTCACCCACCGTTAACCAAGAAATGTAACTTGAATTGACTGAAGCTGCAGAGTGTGTAGTCGAACTGTAGTCTGTAGCCTCCACCTGCCCTTAGCGGCACATGTGATGGAATATTAGGCGTAGTGATGTTTCTTGCTTAGGTGCACCATGGGACTTGTACTTGATGTCTAGCTTGGAATGTGCCCAGACGAGCGCTTTGGACGATATTTTCTAGGCTCATAATGTTTTATACTGATGATCCTTGTTCATCCAAGCTGTGGAAGCGCTCCAAACGTCAGTCACCTAACGCTGCTAATGGGGAAAAACGAGCAAGGCTTTCACTTGTGGAAGTGAAATCGCTTGTCCCACTTTGCAGTTTCGTCCCCGTAGTTGAGTTGTAGCTCTTGAAGTGCAGTCAAATTATTTAGGAGTTGCACATCTGCTACACTGTTATCCCCTAACACACAGCTATAAATCAAGCTTAAATCTCAGCTGACACTTAGTCATTGAAGACTGCGCCGCGTCTGTTTCCACAGACCCACACTGGTGCTCGATAGAGATACGTATTGTTATTTTCTGTTATTGTTGTTGCTCATGGGGGTTGAAGGTTGTTGTTGCCAGTTGTTGCATGTACTCATCCATCTGCCAGGACAGATGATGCAGCTGAACAGGTGATCGTTCATTAATGTTCGCAACGCATTCGAGTTAGCGCCACGACGCAGATGTGGTAAACGTGTCCCAGAGCACATTTGAAGGGATCCCAGCGCGTTCTCATTAGGTGTTGCACACATCATCACCACTTGAGATCAAGAAGAATTTCTGTTGTGGTTGTATAGAAGCCAAGTGAGACTTCCTTGAAGGGGTGCTTGGACCTCGACCGCAGCTTGAGAGATGGTAGTTTTCCTGCCGTGGTGACAGTGAAGTAAAGAACTGTCTTCACCTGCCTGGCAGAGCTCTACCGCTCGTCAGTCAGTCAACGGAGCTGTCGGCTCCCATTGACAGTCCACCTCACTCAACCCCCTCCTCCCAGCCTTCTCCTCTTCCCTTCGCATTCTGCTCCACTATGGATTCCTCTCTGTCTTTGACTCCCTGTCTATCTGTGTGTCACCGCCGATATCAGCTCTGCTTCCTCACTCCATTCTCCTCTCTCTGCTATCTCTTTTTTTTTTATGCTCTCGCTGGCTGTCTCTCTTGCTTCGCTTATGCCAGACATTCCCCTTTCCCTACCACTTCATCCCACCCACACCACCATCCCTCCTCCCTCCATCTGCTGCATGTTTACTTGTCCTCAGTCGACTGCGCTGGTGTGACTGAGTTCCCCCCCTGCAGCAGCAGACCTTATTTACACTCCTGCTAAACAAGCCCAGGGGAGAGCATGATCCCCGATGACACGCACTCGCAAGCTCGCAACACATCCTTAACAAGCCACAAAGAAAAAAAGGAGGGAAAGGAACACGGGATAAAAATCTCTGCTTCTGTCTCCAGGCTGTGTGTCTATTAGTGCAGAGAACATCTGAGAGTGATGGCAGTGATTAAAGAGAAGCAGCAATTAACAGGCCAGGGCTGTAGAGGTGTTTAAGAGTTGCGAGCCCCTATTTTGCCAGCTCTATAAATGAGGAGTTGTTAAGAGTAATTAGAGCACCGTCAGCTTCACCAAAGAGTGCCGGCATTCAACCTAAGGATAGGAGACGATCTAATGATCTTGGGTCAGAGCATCTGGCAGAAACAAGCATTTTCTGTCAGTTGCATCTTCGTCTTTCTTTCTTTCTCTCCTCGAATAAAAATCATGGTTTGGGTTTGTGCAGGATCTTTTATGGATGTCATGTTCTCTGTCCTGCAGACATACAGCTCCCTGCAGGAGGTCCTGGTGTCGTTTGGACGGAGGGTTTTGTGTTACCCACTCCACAGACACTTCACTTTGGTCTCCGCGGCCGTTCGTGACACGACTAAGGTTTTGCAGTCAGGTGAGTTTTCCTAAAAGCACCGCACCAGCTACCACCCTCCACACACGCAAGCTCATAAAGAGGCATTATTACAGTAACGTTTCACCTCTGCAGGCTGGTAGTGACCCTTTGATGTCTGCCACATGTTCTCAAGTCAGTCTTTGCGGTTTTTAGTTCAAACTAGAGGCTAACTCGAACCTAATTCCTGCCCATTGTTAACACATGATCTTTGCTAATTGGTGATAATTGATTCTGTCCACCCTGTGGTTTCTTCTGAACCGTGTTTTCATATGTAAATAGGTTAAAGCATGTGCAGTCAGATAGAGTCTGCTGCATGCCCGTAAGCAGTGGGATGCAGCTCGATTGCGAGTCGATGCTGCTGAAAAGGCAGCTTGACAGCCGGCGTGCTTTTGTAGTGTATTGTCTAGCAGAAACAGCCTGCCGGTCAGAGAAAGTGCTTCTCGAGCATACTGCAGCGAGTGTTTGAAAGTAATATTCCTCCAGCTAAGCAAGAGAGTGGCCGGGCTCCCACCCCTCGGGGAAACGAAACGTGGATTAGTGGAGAACGGACTGTTGACTTTGATATCTCAAAGCCCGGAGTAATCTTTAAATCAAAAGCCCCCGCAGACAGCTGAAAGTCAGCAGTGTAAACACACTCAGGATGTGTGAGGGCTAAGATTATCCAGCTTGTGATGATTTTAACGCTGGTAAATGACAGCAAATTAAAGGCCTTTTAAGCTCCAGATTAGCATTTCCTCGCCTCATTAAGTAGGAAGATGAGTTGATCAGGAGAGGCAGGGAAGCGGCCGTTAGTCACTCTTTCTGCTCACCTTCTTTCTTTTACCTCGGATCAAGATTTTCTCTTGTTGAAGTGTGTCCGTTTCCTTAAAACTCAGAACGGAACATCATACTCCAGCCAGCTGATAATAAAAAGGCTAAACATCAGTGATAGGTTGTTTATTGTTAGAATGAATAAAGGAAAAATGACAAATTATTTAGCTTGGTTAAATGTATAATTCATTTAAATAAAGTTCACTCTTGACTCCTAACCGTCAGCATTTACAAGAATTATAGAAGGAATGAGTAACGGGGCTTTTCCTTAATGAACTGTAACACTACAGTAATTCAGCCTGGCGCGTGTTTGAGGGTGTGTTTCCTCCCAGCATTACTTTGCACACTAATTAATTTGTCAGGATAAGGCAAATGGAAATGCACGCTCCATTTTTGAGGCACTTCATATGAGTGGCTGTAAAAGCAAACATTCATAGGTATTAGCAAAACAAACCCATTAATGGCAGCGCACAGGTTAAGGCCTTGGAGGAAATGTAATCCGGGGGTAAATATTTGAACAGCCCTCTGGCAGCGTGGCGAGTATTCTCAAGGAGCTCCTCCACCTGCTTCTTAAGTGGCTGTAACTAAAGAGCCACCGGGCAGGTACAGAAGAGCGGAGGGCCTGAGGGGGGCGAGGAAACGTCGAGGAGGACCTCCGGGTCACGCTGCTGTCATGATCGTACTGACAGGACAAGACAAGAAATGTCAGATGTGGCCTCTGTTACAGATCCATCCACCGTGCTTCTCTGCTTCCCACTCGTTTCTTTTTATTTTTTTATTTTGCAGCGGTTGTAGAATTTCCTTCTGGTGCGAGCTGGGAAAGTTTGGGCAATTTAATCAGTGGAAGTCAAATTTTAGGTCAAATAAGGCATTCTGACCCAGTTATGGAAAATCAAGGAAGAGTAATGAAATTTTACATTCGGGCCAGGGGAGGTTCAGGCTGCTGGTGATCTTTTATTGGATGAGACGCATGGATTGTGTGTGTGTGCATGTGTGACTGAGGAGGAGGGGGGGATAGAAAAAGTACCATCAGGGATAAATTCACATTAGACCTGACACGGGGGTGAAGATGCGTCTCTCATGCTTTTCGAGCGCATCATCGTTAGTTGTGAAATCAGTCAAACGCCGAACTCTCCCCGCTGCTTTCTAAAAGCTGCCTCTAAAAGGTGAGAGGAGAGGATGTAATGGAGTTTGAGAAATGCTGTTCGCTTGAGTTAAAGAACCTTTACAGAGATCACTTATTCTGTATGTTATTTATTTTATCAGTTGAACGGCTGCTCCAGCCGCCAAGGCATTCAAACATTCAAGAGCCCATGCTATGCTTTGGGGTTTTCCTATTTCCTTTAGAATGTTCTGGCTTTTTTTGATGTGAAGCCTGAAGTCCAAAGAAAGTTTTTCTCTTTCTAGAAAACTCTCCTCCTTACCTGCCTGAAATGCCTTATTTAAAGTCCAAGCTTTTTTTTTTTTTTTTTTTACTCTTTCTTATCTATAAGTACATAAGTCTGTAACGCATTTGCATAACACCAGACTAGGGATACTTTGGACACGCCCTAAAACAAAGAATGAGCTGCTGCCTCGTCATGTTAATATGATTTTTTTTAAAAAAACTTGTAGGGGATCTTTAAAGCATATAAGCATATTCTAGTAGACCCCAAAAATAACATTACGAACCTGTAAAAGAGCAAAACATGGACAATGTAAACCAATATTCTTCGCTTTCTGGTATCCTTAAGACTGTCAAAAGCTTTAGCTCCCATTTTTGTTTAAAAAAAAAATCCCATTGGACAAAATCTGCTCTATTATTTAGCTCCTGTCAGCGTTTTACTGGACTACAACATTTTCTCATTTTAAATATCTTTGGTAAGACGGACTGTAAGAAAAAAAACTGTGACAAAGTATGTTATGAAAGATGAACACTGCTGAGAGATAGTGCCACCCTTCTGCAGCGTGGCGTCGGCAGCACTATGTTTTTGCCTCCATATTTAGAAAAAAATTACAGGTGGTCTCATTTATTGTGTTTTGATGTCTGTACGTTGGTCTGACTTTTGATTATAATACACAAACAAAGGAGACACAGCATGGAATGAAAAAAAAAAATGTGCCATTTTCACTTTGCTGCGGCTGCAGTTTTTTGGAATCTACAATAGCGTCTAACAGACACAGCAGGCTTTTGTTTTTGGTCCATTTCACACCCACCACTATGATACCAGCCTGCCCATTCAGCAGCTATGAAGTACTTACTGTTAGACTTTCGGAGTGCACATTCTTCCGCGCTCATTGGGTAACCGGATTTCACCGTATTAACACACCTTGTCGGTGTTGAATCGGTGCAGAGAGCCACCTTTCCTCCAGTTTTTTTTTTTTTACAAATCTACCCTCTGAAAAAGAAATCAAACCTTGGAAGCAAGTGAGATTTTGCCTCACATGATCCAAGCCCTGATTTTTTTTTTTAAGGGCAGAGTTCCCTGCACACGATCCCATGCTTTAAATGAGAACCAAATGTTTGTTTAAGGTTTTCCTCACTGTGAGTGCGCTGTTTATTTTGATTGGTCTGGAATGTCTCTGGACAATGCCAACCAGCTCTGTGGAGGTGGAGAGGAGCATTTTCTCCTGCCCTCAGTGGATTGTTGGCCACATCATAAGGCTATTTATATGCCTGATTAGAGGGAGAAATGCTGCGGCAGTTTGGCTTGTTGTGTACTTTAGGGAAAAACCATTTGTCAGAATAACAAAAGCAGTTTTGGTGCCGTTTCCGCATGTGTGATGCATTTGCGGCGTTGAAGAGGATGACGCATGCCTCGCCCTCAGACAATTTCAAAACACACTGTCAGAGCGCAGGTGTCAATCATGGCTTAAAGCACCATTATTTAGTAAATAAACATGTATGGTAGTTTACATACTTTGGCTGGTAGATGATATGTTTAGATCATGCCTAATTTAAAATGGTCTGTAATTATTTTCATATTGCCTCATATGCTTCAGATGTTCCACTTGGAATGCCGCAAACATGAAATTAACAACAACAGAGTGGAAATGGGTTGAAAGAAAGGATTTATGTCATTTTTTTTCTTTTTCTTTTACAGTTATGGTCATTTTTTATACAAATGCATATAAACAAATTTAAATCATTACATGAACTTGAATAATGAAAAGCTATGATTTAAATATTTGCTGTTCCTATCCATCCATGTGACGTTGTTTATGTTGTTAGGACAATGTGGCAAGCATCGTGACTTCACATATGGGCCTCTTTGCTAACTTGAAACCCTAAAAAGAAGATAAATTTGTGTTTTTGAGGTCATAAACTCACTTTTACAGTATTCCTGTGGGGCTGCATACTACCAGTGACTGTAAACAAAGCATGAAGCTGTACCGGTGCTGTTTTATTTACTGGACCAGCATTCAGGAGCACATATTTCCTCAAGCTGCCTACATGCTTCTTGCAACAGGCTCGTGGAAGTAGAAGCATCAAGGTCTGCCTCCGTTGCTCCTTGTAGATGATTGTCTTATTGATCTGTGGGCAGGCCAACCCGGTCACTTCTGCCTTCTTCCAAAAACACCCCCCAAAAACCAGATAATCAACATATCCAGGTGGAACACGACTTTATAAATGAAAACCGCATCACAAGTCATTAGAAAGACGATAGCCTAAATCAAGCATAAGCTCAGTAAGTTGTCAGGTTTGCAAATTTTTTGCAATGGTTGATTCAAACAGCAGGTTTCACCTCTGTGGCTGTTCCACACATATTAATTCCACACAAGTTTGAAGTGTCTATAAAAGTGGTGACACTAAATGTACTCAGATAGTTTATGGACTTCATCTTTGCTGCAGCGTTGTCACCAGATAAAATTTACAAACTGCCAAAGAATGACTCTGAGAACATGATTAGGGATGCCAACAAGTACGTAGTAAAAAGAAAGTGAAAAAATTGTGTAGATAGAGAAAACCACAAATGAAAGGCTCTGAGGACATGCTCCCTTAGGGGAAGGCTTTGAAAGGTATTCACTTTACATGCTCATTTCTAGTTATTACAAGTATATTTGCAGCTGCCTGAAAACTGAAACCCTTTGCAATCATGCACTCGTTTCCATTAATCTGACACCAGCTGAATGTGTCTGCTTTATGTCTTAATGAACACCCGGCTCAATTTTCTGCGGAAGTTGCGATGGCAATCTTACTGGGTCGGGCTCTAGTAACACGTCTGGACTGCATGTCGTCACATAAACAGACAGGCACTCACAAGTGACAGACTTTGAGTTGTGTGAAGTGTTTTGGGAGAGATTTTTTTTTACATTTTAACACCAATATTGGTCCAAAAACAACACAGCAAAAGAGCAAAAGACAGAGTTTGCATGTCACGACATACCTTTCTAATTCACTTCGCTCTAAAATTTCACATCGATTACAAACTAAACATCCATAAAAGCAAAAGCTAACTGAAATTAAGACAGAGAGTAATGTAATTTTAATGAAACTCATCACTAATGGATGTACGTATGTTTGTATTCATCTGTTTGTTGGAGTCTTTCCTCTGAGTTTAATAAATACCTGCAGGATCCATATCAGCGTCTCCAAAGTAAGAAACTTGTGCACATTTCTTCACATTGAACATGGAGACATGATCAATCCTGATCTAACGATAAGTCACACTGTGTGCTTTTCTTCACTTCAGACAGCTGAGCTGTCACACAGAGAGTCACAGTTTATCAGCTGCAGTTAAATCAGTTGTTACACATCCTACTTTTAAAGCAGTACTGGCATTATCATCACACATGGACGAAGTTTTCAGTAATTAAGGAGCTCATACTTGACTATTTGTTGAGTTTGATAAGGTTAGTTTTAATTGCATGTTTTGTTTATTATTAATTAAGATGTATGACACATCACTTGATGTACTGTCAGCCTCACATGTACAACGTATAATATATAAATAACACGTACTGTGGCTCTCTCAGTCACCGTGGTGGGTTTGTCTGAATGAAGCCATGAGCAACATCAACATACAAGTGACCTATGTCTGAATGACAGAATGCAATGTAAGAGATTCATGAATCCAGCAACGTGACATATCCCATGTCTAATGTCTAATGTCTAACAGCCATCACGGGGTAACTTAAGCCTATATGAACCTCATTAAGAGAATAGATGCAGAGCTGATAAAAACAAAAGTATGTCGGAAATCAGCTTAGTCACGCCAGACCAGAGAATCTTTTTCCACATGTTCTCAGAATGGGTGGGCGGCTGGACGCTAACAAGCATGGACCACCTGAGTCACCACTGAAATACTACTCTGCCGAATATAGGATAGACGTACCCTAAACATGATTATTACAACAGAGGAACATGCTTGTGTTGTCTGTCGCACAAGAGCTGATATTTTTACATTTCTCTAGAGTTAGTAGAATAACTGCATCTTACGTCACCTTCTGAAAAACTATGTCCCCTCAGATCTGCCTGAATCTTCTATAGGTGACTTAATTTGTACTTAAAACAGAACATTTTATCAGGAATTTGCTTCTCTTTATGATCCTCTAGTTTACAACCACTCAGGATTTTTTAGAAAATAATTCCTCGATCACTTAACAAAAATAAAAACGCTTCAAGCCGTGTGGTTAAGTGACCTGCATTTGTGTTTGGTGCCGTGCACATCGTTACTTCCCCGGATTAAATTTATTGATGTGTGCAAAGTTTGTAAATCAGGCCTTCGTCAGAACTGATGTCAAATGGAAAAAATCATCAAAACCATTCAGTGCTATTTCTGATAAATCAAAAGCGAGCAAATTTTATGACAGACTCTGAGCAGAGCCTCCATTAAATTGACAGATATGATGCCAGAAATAGAGTGGTCTTCCTTGGCTCTTTTGTCTCAACCGTATGGATCAAATTACTGTGCAGCACACGGGGATTTCCCTCTGATCCTGTACCTTGGCTTTTATGTATGGAACAATGACTGCAAGCCTTTAGATGCATGCTGTGTCTGCCAGCAGCTGGAGTGCATTGTCATCCTTAATACTGAGCGCGAATAACACCGTTTTTCCATTTGCCTGCCACGCTGTGTTCCCGTGCCCAGGGAAAGCCTGTGTCCTCAAATGCCTGCTGGATATTCACAAAGTCTTTAGAGAGAACGACCCGGCCTACATACTGAACGATCTGTACATCACAGACTACTGCATCTGGATCCAGAGGGTCAAGTAAGTTCACCGACACACACACACACACACACACTCACAAATCCATCCACTCACACATCAGAGACCTTCATCTAGAGAGAATTACCTTCAGAGCCATGGGAAGTGCCACTCAGCCCCCATGATGCATCAGTGCTTTAGAGGAGAGGATTAGATGAGTCATTTGTCACAGCAGGACCAATTGAATGGCCAAGCCGGCAAAAGATGCAGTCTCCCTTGTCTTTATTATCGAGTTTCAGAAGTGCCATCAGTGAGCCTTAAAAGAGCCAGCTGCACTCAGCACACTCTCCGTATGAAAGTCTGAAAAGTGCACATGTGTGTTCTCAAATCGTCCGTGGGCGTATCCTTCCACCAAGCCAAATATGTGGAATCCGCACTTTCTTCCCAAAACGATACAGGTCTGATGGCTCTCTCCTCCTCCTCCTCCTCCTCCTCCTCCTAGTTCATATTTAACAATTACTTACACATTTGAAATGTGAGCCCGCGAGCACATTCAGTAATGAGCTCTGTTTTACTCTTGGCCGGGGTTCAGCCAAGTGGTGTGCTCGTCTGGAAAAAGCCCAGTTGAAAAATGTGTGCCTGATGTTGTAGGCTCGACGCCCAGATGCAGACACGATAAAAGGTCTGCAGGGATTTAGTGGTCCCCCCCCCCTCTCTCTCTCTCTCCTTCCTCACATTCTCATTTCTACATTTTTCCAGCACCAGTCTTGAATTCTGCTCTAAAAAAAAAAATGCAATAGATGCTGTGCACGGGGCTGTCCCTTTTAGTGTTCGAGACCAGAGAGAAGATGCACACTCTTGTCTTGCTCTGTAAGCGCATGGAGCTGCTGAGGCTCTGTCAAATCACTGAAAAACTCAATCAGTCTCTTCTCTGCTTGAGGGGCACCGGAGCACTGCTTCCCCTCCCTGCTCCTCCTCTCTTTTTTTTTTCCCCTCGCTGAACATTGGAACTAAATGTCAGCTTGACCTAACATGCTGACTCCTGCTTCGCCCTGCATCGATCATTAAATGGATTAGCCCGCGCTCTCTCGGCATTGACCTGTGATTGAATTGTTACATTTCTCTCTGAAAAAGAAAGCAAAGTTTTTTGTTTTTTTTGAAAACATCATACAAGCTGTCATGTTGTGTAAAAGACACTTGGATTAGTAGAAACCACTTCTAACACCTCCAGCCACTTGAGAGAGCAACCAAGCATGAATAGCTTTTTTTTTTTTGTTCTTTGAGTATGGGTATGCTGGCTCGCACTCAATAGAAATTTCATACAATCTCCACTTGTGGTTTATGAAACTATGTTCCCATGTTTGCGGTGTAATATTAAAAGGAGCCTGCAGTCAAAATGCAAAGCGACGCAGGAGAGCGAGGCCCGTTCTGAAGCCTCTGCAGCAGCGGTGAGCTCCACAGACCGACCTCCGTTATCGTACATGCAGTTTGTTGTGGCAGCCCTTTTGTGTTTGCGTGACAGGTTTGATGACAGATCGTGTAGGCATTGTTTTCCTCAGTGCAAAGATATTCCCCTGTGCAGGATTTGTCATCCTCCGCTAAGTGAGTCGTCTCTGGGAGCCAGGCGGTTAGATGAGATGTAATCTATACCCCCGGTGCAATCCCTGTATCCTGTCACTCCCTGCTGCCGCCAAGGCAGACACGATCAGCTGCACATGATGGACACGGCGATTAATGGATGTTTGCTAGCTGGGGGGGGGGGTTGATTTATTTAATCTCCTCGCTGTCCCACATGCATTTCTACTCCTAAAGTTCCTCTGACTGCCGAGACATCGGTCTCGAATTTACAACCTCGTAAAGACTTCACCGTGATTTAAGCCCCGGGGCAGGCGCTCTGCTTTGCTCTCACACACAGAATCAGAGCAGAACCCCTGCGTGCGGAAATCAAGAGAGCAACCTCAAAGTAAATTGCGCTTCACATTGTCTTAGTGATGTGGAACTTTTGTTTTGTTTTGTTTTTTCACAGGAGTGGTCACTGTTCCAGAATTTAACACACACTTCCTTTGTTGGAAACTGTTTTAACTTCGCCCTCGCACACCCTTCCAATCCTAATTATCTCCGAATTGTTAGCAGAGAGTATTATTCCAAATGGAGCAGCAGCCTCCTCAGTCCATTAGTTTCAGTGTATGCTTTTTGAAGGTCTTCAGCTGCCAAAAACCCCTGCAGAGTTGCTGGACTGCAAAGAAAAAAAAAAAAAAGCGAGTCGCCTCACTTTCTCTCTCTTTGTTTTCCCCTCCCTTTATCAAAAAGCTTGGAGACGTGCCAACGTAGATTCACGGCAGCCAGCACAGACAAAGCTTATAAGCCTGGTGTTGTGTTACACTACCTCGGTTAAATCAGAAGGGCCACAACTTCCTTTTTCAGCACCGGTTCACTCACAACCACCCACCCACCCTTATTAATTGGGTCAATTAGATTCTAGCAAGGGAAGAAAAAAAAAAAAACATGGCAGTATACAAGTGATGTGCTCCAGGGTTCGTCTGAGAGGAGAATGAAGTCATTAGTGGAAAGGGAAAAAAAAGAATTGGTTCTCCTTTTTTGTGTTTCTTTTGTGGAGCAAATGTGCGAATTGTCTATAAGATGTGCGAAATGGGCAATAACACAATGCTCCCAAGACTGGAAAATTGACAAAAAATGGTTTAGGGATAGGCTCAGCATCGCACTATAACAGCTGAATGGACAGACTCAAATAATTGTGAATGGTAGGTGTGAAGTGAGCAGTCCTCTAAAACAAAGGGTGTTGTTTTCACTGTACAAAGGAGTGCGTGGCTGTAAAAGCATGTGTGCAGCGCCGCATGAAAGCAACAAAGGAAACTGACAAAAATGAAGTTGTAGACATTCTTTCGTTTTTGGAGGACGGAGCAGCTCTCAGTGGTTCCACATACTCTCTCTACCTCCCTCGCCGCATTCATCCCCCTTGCATTGTGTCCGTGACAATGGCCGTCGGGGAGAGTTTTCGGCAGCTCTGACAGCAGCTCCCCCGCAGGGAAAAGCATCTGGAGCTCTAACAACTGGGAACGTCTCAGGGCAACGAGGTCAAGCACGGGGTCAGCGTGTTAGCTAAGGGCTGTGGTCAAACGCCTTCAAAGTGCACTTGTGCACAGCGTTAACACCCACCCACCCCCCACTCTGCCGAGCACGGGCTGTCAGTTCACTTTAGTACACCTCTGTGTGTTATTTTAAAGCACAAGGCACTTATTACCCAGATTTTCACATCAGCCACTCAACACTATAGGTGTTTTTGTTTTTGTCTGCGCTCAAGTCTTCTGTGTGAGAATTAAAATAAGGTGTTCAAGCCTGTTTCTGCAGTTTGTCACAGCTGATGTGGCACCCAGATGTTTGTTTGGAAGGACGTCTACCAGGCAGCGTCACACAACTGTCAAATGCCTGTCCTGAAAGCTTTGAAACAGATAATGGAGCTGCTCTATCTGATGTTAGCCTCGGCACTGAAGGAGATCTTTAGAAGCCCCGCTGTGGAGAACAAAGACACAAATGTCTCTCAGCTAACACGGATAAGTAGTACAGATTTCCTCTCAGCATGAGTCCACTCCAGATTTTTGTCTTGAATACACAGGCCCATCTTAAACACAGGCTACTGTGCTCGCATAATTTCCACTGCCCATGTTTGGAGTGCCCACTTCAGTTAATGCAATTGATTATTGTGGGTTTTTTTTCCTCTCTGTGCAGCTTCAAAAGCTCTTGCATCTACATGGAGGCGTATTAAACAAGAGCACCTCACATTATAAATGTTTCTTCTCTATATACAGTTGAAACCAGAAGTTTACATACCCTGTATAAAAAGACACATAACCTTTTTTTCTCTATCTCTCTGTCTGACATTAAATCAGACTAAACTTTTCCTGTTTTAGGTCAGTTAGGATAACCAAAGTTATTTCTATTTGCTAAATGCCAGAATAATGAGAATTATTTTATTTCTTTCTTCAAAGTCAGAAGTTTACACACACTAAGACTACTATGCCTTCAAACTGTTTGGGAAAGCCCAGATGATGATGTCATGGCTTTGGAAGCTTTTGATTGGTTAATTGACAACATTTAAGTTAATTGGAGGCACACCTGTGGATGTATTTTCAGGCACACCTCAAACACACTGCTTCCTTTTGTGACAACACAGAAACTCTAAAGAAATCAGCCAAGATATCAGGAAGAGGATTGTGGACCTCCAGAAGTCTGGTTCATCCTTGGGTACAATTTCCAGATGCTTGAAGGTTCCACGTTCATCTGTTCAAATAATTATATGCAGGTATAAACACTATGGGAATGTCCAGCCATCATACAGCTCAGGAAGGAGACGGGTTCTGAGTCCCAGACATGAGGTGTGCATATCAACCCCAGAACAAAAGACCTTGTGAAGATGCTGCTGAAGCTGGTAATCCTGTACCGACATGGGCTGAAAGGCTACTCAGAGAGGAAAAAGACATGAATCCAAAAGCAACATAAAAAAGCCAGATTACAGTTTGCAAATGCACACAGGGACAAAGAGCCTTCATTTCTGGAGACATGTCCGGTGGTCTGATGAAACTAAATTGAACTGTTTGGTCATAATGACCATCGTTACATTTGGAGGGAAAAGGGGGAAGCTTGCAAGCCTGAGAACACCATCCCAACTGTGAAGTACGGGGGTGGCAGCATCATGTTGTGGGGTGTTTTGCTACAGGAGGAACTGGTGCACTTCATAAATAGATGGCATCATGAGGAAAGAACATTATGTGGAAATATTCAAGACATCAGCCAGGAAGTTAAAGCTTCAGGTCTTCCAAATGGACAATGATCCAAAGCTTACTGCCAGATTAGTAACAAAGTGGCTTCAGGACCACCAAGTCAATGTTGTGGAGTGGCCATCACAAAGCTCTGATCTCAATCCCGTAGAAAATTTGCATGCAGAGCTGAAAATGCGTGTGGAGCAAGGCAGCTTACAAACCTGACTCAGTTAAACCAGTTCTATCAGAAGGAATGGACCAAAACTCTATCAAACTATTGTGAGAAGCTTGTGGAAAGAAACCCAAAACATTTGACCCAAGTCATACAGTTTAAAGGCAATGCTACCAAATACTAAGGACATGTATGTAAACTTCTGACTTTGAAGAAAGTAATAAAAAAAAAAATCTCTCTCATTATTCTGGCATTTAACAAATAATTTTGGTAATCTTAACTGGACAGGAAAATCTTTGTCTGATTTAATGTCAGCTAGTGAGAAAAAAAGGTTGCATATGTTTTATACAGTGTATGCAAACTTCTGGTTTCAACTTTGTATGAACAAACAATGTTAAACGTGGAATCTAAAGCAGATTGATGACTGGTGATGCAATTTTACGATATTAAATATCTGTGATGATTAT
>NW_007579877.1:0-31054 GCF_000690725.1 Stegastes partitus
AGGGTCTTCGCACCCTTTTGGGTGCTCGGACCCTAATAATAATAATAATGTACAGAGAAACAGTAAGGTCCTACTGAGAAGCTTTGACAGGACACACACTGATCCTCAGCCTGCGTTAAGTGCGGGAACAGGAACACTTTATTTTTATTTTAGTCAATCATTTATTTATGAAAAGCCAAACTCAGGATTGTGATTAATATTCGATCAATTGTGCAGCCCTGACTTTACAGAGTTCTCTTACAGAATAACATCAGAGTGGCTGCCAGTCAATGACCTGAAACATCACAGCGTTACACATACTACAGAAGAACTTCACACTTTTGGAAACTGCAGAGAGATCAGACAACATAAGAACATGGATGAGAAGCAGCTCTGTAATAAACCGTCCAAAACTCCTCCTGAACTTTGTGCCGGTCTGATCCACAGCCACCACAAATGGATGCTAACAAATGAGGTCCAACCACTTATTAAATACAAGGTTTACTTACTGTTCCCACCAGTACTGCAAATGTTTAATGGATGGGGTCAATATATACATCAATTATTATAAGTGTTTGTGTGCTATTAGATTAACCAGATTGTATTTGTCTGTACTTGTGACTTAAATGGAGATTGGATCACATTTTCTGTCCAATAAAGGCTTAAAAATGTAAAAGAGAAAACTTTAAGCTTGGGACATAGAGATCACATTAGAGCATCGAAAGTTAAAAAGTTACACGATAAAAAGCCCAAAGTATATGCTTTTATCATGCTGAGTCAACAATTTGCAGTTTAAACAGGACCCTGTGCATGAAGCCAGTTCCATTAGACGTGGTTTTCCCAGAGTGCAGTCGAACTGAACTGAACTGGTCTGCACAGAGCTCCGATCTCAACCCCATCCAACACCTTTGGCACAAAGTGGAGGTGAATGTTGTGCAACAAAAGGCTGATTCTCATCCCTCTGACCTGGCAAACACACCTCTGCTCTCTAAAAGCCAGCTCTTGTGTTTGGTGAAACAAGGAGCGAGTGTGGCAGATAATTGGTGCTGATTAGCCCGCTGTGTTTACAGACAGCGGAGAGGGCGAACAAGCATCTATTCATGGTTACACAACAGGAGACCAGTCTGCAGTGGACAAAGCACAAACCACTGTTTTCTAATCCCTACCTGTGTAGTTGTGATCCCCCCCCAGACACACACCTCAGCTCCTGTGTCCAACACTGGCCAGCTTACACCCAGAAACATGAGTGATTAAGTCATTTCCTTCGACCCTCTCCTTGTGTGTACCTGTGGCTGAATAAAAACAACGCTTAACAACCCCCAAGCCTGCGTCCTCACAGAAAGTGTACTGTATGTGTGTGTTCCAAATGAAAACAGAGGCACAGTCACCGGGCCTGAAAACAACAGCTCTTTTCTGCGGCGTGGTATAATGCTGCAAGTGTTTGGTTGAGACAACAGAGCCACAGAAGGCCAAAGATGTGTGAGTGTTGGAGGTCAAGATCACCTCAGGGGAGAGTCAAGGCTGAGGCTCAGAGAGCAAACAGAGCCCTGGAGAGTGGATGACATTTCTACAGGTCAAAAGCAGTGTTTCATATAAATGTTTTTAGAAGGTATCATTGATATGGTATCAGAAATCAATTAAAGCTGAGCAAAGTGTGGTAAAAAAGTCAAGTTTTAAAATCAGATGTGTGAAAACGAACTACTGCATTCAGTAAAACACGTACTGGGACAAAACAAGAGGTAGGAATGTATGACGAGCAACAAGACAAAGATTAGCACGCTTCAGACGATGCTCTTCTGTGTAATTTTATTTTTTTTTAATTAATTAATTAATTTATTTATTTTTTAATTCTTAGCATTTTGGTGCTGGTAATTTCTTTTGGTGCAATCAACCCAAACTTCAGTATGATACAGTCAACTGACCTCAAAACACAAACAAAACTCCTCCTGCAGCCTTCAATAGTTACAAAAAAAAACTCAGTTAATGAAAGATAAACTTGAGGCTAAATCACTGACTCCTGGTGGTAAGATCTGTAAACTTAACACTGAAAATGTAAAAAGCAAAAATTAGTCAAGTGTATTTCTGCAATATAACACACAACAACAACAATACTCCCTCCAATCTACATGCACTGTCTGAAAATTGTAGAAAAAACTGAATCTTGGATTTGAAGCACTGATCTTGTGCGGAAATAACAAGAAACTGAGTTTTGTCCTGCACTCTCACTGTGCGGGAGTAAACAAAGTCTTCATACAACTCAGTGTCACGTCAAACATGCAGGCAGAATTGGCGGGAAGACGTTGTTTTGGTAGCGTAATCTGGTTAAAACCTGCAGGCGGTATGTCTGGGGCCAGTGTGGATGGATGCTGTTGTCTCAGGGCTTTAGAGACGTGAACACAGAGCCAGGAGTCGGCAGCGATGAGGTGGTGTTAACAACAGAGCAGAGCCCGATTACGTCTCGTTAAAACCCCCCATCAGGCCTCCGGAGAGAGATTCCGCTCCCTCCGGTCACAAACACGTCTGGTGGTTAATTAGAGCTGAGCAGAGGCGTGTAATGTCATCAACCTCTGATTAATCATTTACCTTGATGTGATTCTTTCAGCACTAAATACTCGTGCTGGTGCTCTCCCTTCACTCTCTGTGGAGGAAATCTCAGACTGGGTTGTATAAGCAGGAGAAAACACTGTAGCCAAACCTTGAAAACCACTTCTTCCTTCTGTTTTATAGTTAAGGCCAGATGGAGAGGACATTAAATGACGTTTGGTAGCAAAGCGAGTGTTGGATTTCTCCCTGCTCTGTGCTCCGTCTTTATAATCTGACTCCACATCAGACACTTTCTCCAGCTGTCTGTGTTCACTTCCTCTTCAGTGTAACACAAAGCTGACAAACTAACCAGACTGTAAATACAAAAACCTCCAGGCGGCAAACGACACATCTCAATCATCAATCAACTTCTAACCACACACCTGAAGATTGCCTGCGACCTATGAAGGCTGAAGAGGCCTCCCTTATGCATAGATGTTTAGTCCTAAATACACTATTACCGCTTTTCCACCAAACCAGTTCCAGTGCTAGTTCTGTGCTAGTGCCTGACTTGGCACCAGTTCTTTGTGTTTCCACCGCCTAAGCACCGGCTCTCAAAACTGGTGCTTAGCAAGCACCAACTCTTTGCTGGGCCAGAGCTGAGCACTGAGTACGTCATGGGCTGGGGGAGGGGTTATCGTGACCACCGAGACCGATGAATGGGACACACAAGTGGTGATTTGTGTTGTTTTTCGCCAGGATGTTTCTGGTCCGATCACAGATGTATTGAATGAGTTCTGGGATACATGGACATTCTGCACAAACTGTTGTGGTACAATTGTGTCCCACCAGCAGCACCACAGTGGTGGAAAACAGTACTTTTATTACTTCAGTGTACTGTGGTATTTAGAAATGCGGTCTTCTCATGAAACACAGAGTACACCTACATGCGCTGTTATTCCACACATAGAAAAGACTGCATGAGGAAAAAATCCCTTGGTTTCATCTTGGACAAATCTGACATTAGAACGGTCTAGTTCAGGGGTGTCCAATCCTGGTCCTTGAGGGCCACAGTCCTGCATGTTTTAGATGTTTCCCTCTTCCAACACACCTGATTCAAATGATCAGGATCGTTATCAGGCTTCTGCAGAGCTTGATGATGAGCTGATCATTTCAATCAGGTCTGTTGGAAGAGGGAAACATCTAAAACATGCAGGGTTGTGGCCCTCGAGGACCAGGATTGGACACCCCTGGCCTGGTTTACTTTTGTTAAAGTCATCTTTGGTCACACACCGGTCTGAGCACCGCAGCCACCAACAGTCACTACCGCAGCCTGCTATGTGGGGCATTCAGGGAACATCTGTGTCTATCGATAAGAAAATGTTCAGCTAGTGATATGTTTTGCCTGTGACAAGGTGGGAAGCACGAACAAATAAGAAAGTTGGTTGCACTGGTAAAAAAAGTCAGTCTGGAGTCCTGTGTGGACTTCTGTGTGGTGCAAGCGTTGTTCAGTAAACGGCTACATTTGCAGCGATGTAATGTCGTGGCTCTAACTTTGCTCCTTGCCAATGGAAAAGCAATTGCTTCTTAGAATGGAACCAACTAAGCACTGGCCCTAGCACCAGCACGGCACCAGCAGCTGGTGCTTCTTGGTGGAAAAGGGATATATGTGACTGATCAGTAACACCAGGAAGTTCTAGAGTATGACGCCCAGTCTTTCATGTTTTAGCATCAAAAACATGGACAAAAACCAGCTGGTTGTTCTGTTTACATGCAGTGACATTTGTGCAAAAAAAAATGCAGGAAAAAAGCTCAAAGTTAGCCAGAGGTCATGGATGGTGAGGGATGTAGGACTGTAAAGCCGACAGAAGGGAACAGAAGCTGAACGAACTTTATAAAACAAAATTAGCTTCAGGTAATGGCAGGTGTTCTTATACAAGACATATGAACCGCTATGCATACAGTCTGTACCAGGTCATAGCGATACAGCTAAAAGAAATGATCATAATAAAACGTGTCATCTCAGTTGACAGATAATTATTTGTCGTTTGCCATGACCTATTTGTATTAAACACAGGAGAAAAAAGGTTTACAATGAATCTAAACACCTTAATTTGAATGTGTCTACTTAAATGTACCAGTATACAGGCTACCCAATCATTATAATGGTAACACAACAATGATAAAACAAGTAGCATAAATGATAATAATTAAGGATAAAGAACACACACCTAAATGAAACTCTCGATCATAGTAAGTGAAATGTTACAAAATGCGTGTGATATTCAAGATATTGCTAAATGTCACGTGAATCAAAGGTGACCCAGAAAAAGCCACCACACTAAACTGAAATGAAGAGTCTCAAATGGGACCAAGCATCACTCTACAAACCACTCGCCTCCCCATGGACCCTACGTCCAGTCAGCCAGCCCTGGAGCAGGCTCCTGAGGCTGGTTGGTTTGATGGAGGTGGTGGAGGACACGCAGTCATGAGTGTTTTTAGACCATGAAGCTGATGAGGGTGATGAGAGTCCTGCAGCTCATGGGGAGAGCAAATGTCATTTATGTTCTTCACTGTGATCCACTGAGGGGAGCAACTGTCACTGAACAAATTTACAACCAATTATTATCAACACCCATAATGCAGCGATACAACAATTAGTCCATTAACACAAAATTAACCTGCTGTGTCATTTAAATAAATGTTTTAGTTATTTTTCAGGCACATATTTGCTGGTTGAAGCCTCTGAAATGTGAGTGTTTGACATATGTCTTTGTATTACAAGACAGTAAACGGAATATTTCTGGATTTGAAACTGTTGGTTCAGTTAAAACATGATATTAAAGCCTTTACATTCAGTTGCAAAGACACATTTTTCACCATTTCTTGGGAAAAAAATACGGATCAAGCAAATAATCAGCAGTTGGTTGCACTCTTCTTTTAAAGACTAAAACCAGGACAGAACCATAAACACTGAATTAATTTCTAGATAGATGGAAAAACTCAACTGTAATCCTAATTATTTTATGAGTCACTCACTGGTTTCAGCTTCTCTAATTGAGAATTTGCTGCTTAGAGGTAGAACAAATGATTAGCCACAAAACAAGCAGAATACGACTTTATATAAGAAGGAAAACTGAATGTTAGGAAGTAAACATGGTTTAACTTGATATCTGCAGACATGACTGGGTGCAGAGATAAATCTGATTTCTGTACCGATCTAGGAAGATAATGACATTACAAGCTGTGTCTTTGGATACCCTCAGCAGGATCTCAGCAAACACAGTGGAAACACTTTCTCACATTTCACTGCTGGGATTTACTTTTATCATCAGATCAGGAAGAACAATTCAGCCGCTCGGTGCTCCAACAGCGTCTTTATTAAAACCTGGACGAGCTAACAGAGTGTGTGTTGTGAGTGTTTTGCTTCTACTCCTGCTCGGTCTGGCTGTTTGTTTAGGCCAGCAGACGGCACTGGGAGCCGTGAACCTCGTGCCCTGAGCGGGAAAGAGAGCTCCTTTGTGTCGCCTGTGCAGGTCAGAGGCTAACAACACTCACTCATTTACTGCACCCGCTTCTTCCTGTTGGTTCTCATGGGAGGAGAGGTGGGGGGTTCGAAGCCTGCATCCCAGCATGTAGCAGGCAGGAGGTGGAGGAACATGGAGCCTCTGTGAGTGGGGTTGTGTCTACCATGTTTATGTTATGACCTGCTGGAGCTGGACCCACCGTCTGCCACTTTCAAATTGAAAAAGCTCCTGGATTTTGTTTATTCGTGTTGCTTCTCTTGGATGTTTGAGCTGCACTCTGCAGAATGATGGATGTTCTGATTTTTACACTGGAACACTGTTTTCAAACCCGTCTAGCAGCTCTGAGCTCACCTAGAAGCTGGTGTACACCGAGTTCAGGCTCACGTCTTTGGACAGTTTGAACTTGGCAAGTCAAGCTGAAGTCCAGAGCGACGAGAACAGGACAAATGTTCATCTTAGTGATGACAGCAGGCATCAAACCAAAGTCTGCAAAATTAAAAATTGCCGTGACATGCAGTCAAAAGATAAAGTGCTGCAATCGTAAAGCACATATTTTTATATAGGTCATGCTGCCTCTCTTTGTTTTCAATTCATAAGGACTCACTGACACTTTATTCTAATGCAATCCAATACAAGCACTCTACTTTTACAAAGCTTCTATGTTTCCAATTGTTGTTGATGCTGTCGACTTTATCTTTATTATTGAGGTCGTAGTGCCAATATGAGGCAGTTATGAGTGCTGCTATCTTGCACTGGCGACATAATATACAACCAGAGTCTGTGCTGGATGCACTGTTTCCTAACTGTCCACTTCTAGCTTCAACTATGTTTCCCTCACAGAATGGTTGTACTCTAAATGAGGTAAGAGGCAGGATTGATAAACCTTGCCTGTATCACTGCTGCACAAACTCTTTTTACAGATAAGACAGAGCTTTGATAAGCTCGAAGGAAAAGCAATGCGATATAAGTGTGATACATTACTAAAAATAAGGTCGCTAAAATAAGACTAGAATAGAAAAGCAAGAAGTAATGCTGGCAAATCACTTCACCAGTGCAAGATGACAGCAGCCATTTGTGAGATACTTTGGCTCCACTTCTGGGAAGCTGTCATGGCATCTATCTTTATAAAGATGCACCTCAGTAAAACTGACTGTGTTTTGTGCGTTTCCTTCTGGGAGGACAACCAGCAGAGCTCTGACAAAAGTGAGCAGAGCTGAGATTTACAAAATTGTAACGAACTAAACAAGCGATTAAAATGATCACAGTGGATTGGTAAAGTTAATGCACCCATTGTCGTTGACTATGATCCACCACAGGGACTCATGGGCTGCGCCCGACACCCGGCATGAGGATATATTCCTTTACAAAGCACAGATCTGATGACAGTGTTGCGTTTTTCCCACATTTACGTCTGCACCCGCTGCTTTGAACTCACTTGGTTCCTTTCATGTTGGATAACATGAAGCTAAGGAGTAATGCAGCATTAAAAACTGTCGGCTATGACAGAGTGAATATAGCTGATAACTAAAACACACACTTTGTAATGACTTCTCCTGATGTTGATCTGCCTAATATCGTCAGTATTGGGACAGTCGGTGGATAAATCCGCTCCCAAACACTCAATTGTCTTTTAAATGTTAATGCGATCAATCACTGTCTGCAGCTATTGTCATTAACTTTTGTCTAATTAGATTTTTTCAGTATTTGTTGAACATTTGCCCCTAATTTCAGTTACATTATAGCAAACTGTAGATGAAATCAAGTAAGCAGAGAGTCAATCAGTCATTGAGTTGTTGATGACTAAAAAGGGTCAGAATGGCAAGAAAACTCCAACATCTTCAATTTCAGACACTTTCTCACTTGCAAATGGCTTTTTCTGGTTTAGCCAACTCAATGCAGGATCAATCTGAAACTCTTCACTCATAAAACAAGGGTCATGAAATTCTTCAAAGTCGAACAGCTTAATGTGAGATCCAGTTAAATCAGGTTTTAAAACTAAACACAAACCAAACCCCATCTTGTATTCAATTAAAGGCCAATATACTAAAGCCACATGTGTGAACTTATTGCTACTCAAGAGGAAATGTGCTTTGCTCAAACTAACCAGAACACACACAATATGTCCCAGAGAGATTCCAGACAACTATCAGAAAGGATCTTCTACTTCCGTGTCTGTTATTAACCTAAATACACCGGTTTCCTTTCTAAGGGGTTTTCCCCAATGCCCCTCTGCACGCTGCTGGTTGACTTCTTAAGCTTCCGGTACTTATTATCATTATTGTTGTTATCTACAGAGCTCCCTGAGCAATCTGACGCCATCATTAACTCTGTAATACCACCCAGATTCAACAGAGGACTCAGAAGGAAGTGGGGTCAGCTCCGTTTAAAAGTAGGTATCCCATGAGCCTCAGCCACTGATGAACTGAAACAGCCTCACAGGAGCTTGAGCTGCTGTACGGTGGCAAACTTTGGCAATTTAGCGCAGAAAACAGTTTCTTGTTTCAGATTTTAAGAAATATTAATGGAAGTTACAGAAGGTGGAGACTGCTTTTACCCCAATTACATCATCATTCTCACAGGCCATTATGTGAGGGGATAATAGAGGTGGAAGAAGACAAAGAAGGACAATAACAACAAAAGGACAGCCTGGCCTGTGAACCCTCTCTGACACTGTGATGTGGTCACACGTGGGTCAAAACACACGTTTTTTGGGGGGCGATGGACCGCGTTTGTTTTCATTGTGAACACGTGACACTTCACACAGTCATCTCTCCTCTGTGAATGAACTCTTGTGACTCTTTGCATCTGACATTTAGTTTTATGTAGCAGGTGGGAAAGTATAGCATTTGTAATTTGTCATCTGTAGGTTTACATTTTCACAAAAGACATCAAACCCATCTCTAATGTCTTAATAAATGTGCATATATTTGAAAACAATCGTGTGTTTATTTCACTTTTTGCAGTCGCTTCTTCTTATTTGTTCATAATTCCTGCCAATTATGTTTGATAAACACAATAAAATAGTCAAAATGAGGTAAAATGTCCATAGTTTTACCAGAAGTCAGAGGTTAAGTCTACAGTCTTTGTTCTGTGTCATAAGCAAAAACAACAAAACAAAACAAAACAAAAGCTCAAAACCTAAAAATAATCCATTTTAAAATGATGTAAAACAGACATGGACAAATCCTCACTAGTGAAGCTCTGAACAGATGGACAGCTTTTCTACATCAGTGGATCAATCTGACAAGAAGTGACAGTTCATCAACTGCAGGTTGAGCTACTTCAATGTTTTTAATGTCTTTGGTTTATTTGAGCAACTAATTCAGGTAATAATGACATAAAGATGAGGTGGTAGAACTCACCATTTGCATTCTTGCCACAGATGAGGTGCTCGTAGGCCTGCAGCAGCCCCCACAGCTCCGCGTCGTTGTTCACGGCTCCGTCCAGCAGCTCCGCGGTCACCGGGCAGCAGGTGACCCCGTCGACCGGTCCCCCCTCCAGCTCGGCGGCCAGCCTCGCCGCCTGCAGCCCCCTTCCTGCCACCTCCTCCGCCAAACTTTCCACGCACGCTGTCAGGCAGACTGCTGCGTACTCGTGCACGCGCACCGACACGCGTGTCTCCACCATCCACCTGAAGAAGCGGCCCACGGAGAGCGTGAGCCCGCAGCGCGCAGACTTGCCCTGCTGACGCGCAGTGTCCCCGGAGGTCATGCAGTGCAGGGACACGGCCTTCACGGCGGAGGAGACGCACTTCTCGGCGAGACCCCAGCTCAGCACCAGCCTCACTGCGCTCTGGACCTCCAGGCGTGTGCACCGCCTGTGGAGCTCACTCAGCCGCTGCGCTTCCCGGGAGATCCGCACCAAAGCCCGGCGGAGCAGGACGGACAGCCGGTGCACTGCATCCCCGGTGAAGGACGCATCCGAGCTGACAACTTTACGCACGACTTCCCGCAGCTCCTGCTCGGTCCAGGGATACTCCTCCAGCTCGGGCAGGCAGGGACACTTGGCCAGGATGTCCGCCGCGTCCTCCGGCAGCGTGCTCACCGTGTCCCAGCTGCCGTTCCTGCTGTACAGGGAGCCGGCGTGCTGCCACCAGGAACCCCGGTGAGGTGTGCTCGTGTGCGGCGGAGACTGCCTCGACCTGCCGGAGGAGGACAGGCTGAGGGATGGGCAGGGGTCTCCGGCGACATAGCCCGAATCCAGACTCAGATCCTCCAGAGTTTTCACCAACAGACTGCTGGACATGATGTGGAGAAGTTGGGGTGCTTTATTACTCGATCACTTTACGCACAGTGAAGAACCGAGTCAAAGTTTCCCATTAAGTTTCGGTCTCAGGTCAAAGGTGTGAACCTCCGAAATGAAGCTGCCAGGAACAGCCAGCTCCAGCAGACTGCCCCGCTGTGCCAAAACTAACCACAATATGAAGAGGTGAGAGAGGTGTTTTACGCACAGCGAACCAATCACATCCAGAGTCCAGTATCAACCGATTCCTGCCCTTTAGCGCCTCTCTGTGGACACATTGCGGCCTGACTCCAACCAAGACTGCAGCTCAAGTGATCTGCATTCACCTGCAGGTTGACTGTCATCCAAGAAAAAAACGTTTTACCAGTTTTCCGAAGATTGGCGCGTCTCCGTTTCTCATCCGGGTAGTTGTGGGCGCCATCTTTTCTTAAATGTTTCAGTCCACTCCCCACCAGTTAGTAAAATATTTAACTGCAAGCATTTTTTTGGTAACCAGAGCCACTGACAAAATGTTAAATCACAGCATAGAAACTGTCAGATAGTCGAAAGAGTAGCCCAAATTTAAGTAAGTAAGTAAGATAGTTGTTTTTGTCTACAGAGTCTTATGGAAAATTATAAACAGATCCTGCTTCTTGATGTTGCTATAGTTCAGTGAGTTTTGTTATTCTGGTGTTTTCAGCAGATATTTTGAATAAATAAGTAAGCCGTATCTGCTGTTAGGAGCTCCTGTTTGCTTTGTACAGTTGGATATACTGACAACTCTCACTCAATTACTTTGACACTGAGGAAAACTTTAAAACGTGATAATTTTCAGGTAATTTATGTTATTATGCAGTGTGTAATGTTCATCAAGTTCTGGGGCTATAAGGAATGATGGCTATAAGGTGATCCCATTATTTAAAATCAGGTTTCCGTTGAATTATTCTCATGAAAATCAAATGTAGTGATATAGTGAGTGAGTCAAATTGAATGTAGAAAATACCTGTCCCATGTGTATGTGTTCAGATTTAACTGAGTTATTACTGACTTTTGACTCTACACTTAACTTTCAGTTGTTTTTGCAGCATCTGTCTTATTCTCTTTGCCTCAGTCCACCTCTCAGCTTGTAGTATAAATCCCCTACATGACATTTCCCCCGACACTTCGACACTAAGAGACACAGAAAAGACACAGAAAATCAAGGAAGATTAAAGTTGTATTGTTTCAGCTCCAGCGTTTCTCCAATCTCCTCCGTTACAATGTCACTATAACCGGATCTCGTTTAAAGACACTGAAGACCAGCAAATTTGTTCAACTGCAGCTACTTTGACACACAATTATTCAAACCATTTTGAGTTTCAGCATTGAAATATAGTCAAATATCATAAAGCATATTCACATAATTCAAAATAATGGCATTCAAATGCAAGATCTGATTAGTTGCTCTTCTTATTTGGAAAACCTTTCTACATTTCTACTCTTCTACTGTGTATCTAAGTAGAGACACGCTTAACCTAAACCAACCACAAGATGTCAGCGTTTCATTATTTCTAAGCACAAAGCTGTAGAGATTTGTCCTAACTCTGTTTACCTACTGGTTCTACAATACTGTACAATCCTAGACACAAGTTTAAAATCATTTGAAACATCCAGTTCCTTGTATGCAACATAAAAAGTCTATTTTCACCCTTCGAGGAGGAAAAGTTCTCGATGGGACGAGCACAAGAGCGGCTGTTTAAATGACTTTTCTAAAGAGGATCAAAACAATAAATTACTGAGCTAGAAAAAAAAACAACAACAACACTTCTTTAAAATAAGCTCAACAGGTTTCAGTGAGTACAATCATAACAGTGAGCCAGCTCACCATGTCAGAGGTTTTTCAGTCCGACACCTGAAAGTTCCCTCGTTTAGAGTCAGATTTAGGTTCAACGTCAACAACAGGAGAACTGAAGCCGATCCAAATAAGGCATTGAGACATTAGTACAAAAAATAAAAGTGTAACTCTGCTAGCAAACGCTTTACAAAGGCTGACCGAGCAGACGTTTTGTTATCTGACAAAACTATTACAAAACTACAAAAATGTTTTTCGTTTTCTTTTTGTTGTTGTAAAGGGTGACGCCTCGAAGGCTTCCAGTCCGTCCACACGACTTTCCAGGTGATTCAGGCAGGAAACGGGGTCGAAGGAGTTCAGCATCAGTCAGCGGGAGTCTGAATACAAATTCTCAAGGAAACATCCTCTGTGCACAAAAAAAGGGTTATAAGGGGGGATTATATTCTTTCGAAGCATAACAATCTTGGCAGTGCTGGGGTTTGTTCTGCACGCGTCAGGGCTTTTAGCGAGTAATAAAGTAACCTGATAATCACAAACGTCCATTTTTAAGTAGTATTTGGTATTTATATGTCATTGGTGGAATTCTTTTCCGTGAAGTTGGGAGACAAAATCCTAAAACACTGAATCCTACACTTCCCATGATGCAATCTGATAGCATGTTTTCATTACATCCTCCTTTCCTGGTAAACATTCACACATTTTAACTGCAAAGAGGCAAATTGTGACATTATCAACAAGTAATTTACTGATCTGTTTGAATTTTGTCATGAATTACACGTACGGTGTTTGTAATACAACTTTTGTCTATCACACTATACGTCATGAACACCAACATCACACTGGCATATTTTGGGAAAATATCCAATATGTCAATGCCAAAACATATTGTTTTGTGTGTTAATTGTAATCCTGTAACTTTTACTTTTGAAATGGTGCTGGAGTCGACTTTGTACATCGTGTGTTTAGGCTCCTCTTGTGCGAAACACATAAAAGTAAGTTAATGACAGTTTTGCCAGGAGCAGGATTTCTTAAATTCTGCAATATCAGATATGTCCATGTTTATTAACGTAGTGTGTGTGGGCAAACCAAACAAGGGTTCTATGCCATGAATAACACATATGGTGGTTGGTCATTTAAGAAGTAATTTTGCAGAATGGGACACTTTCTTCAAAAGACACTGTTTAGGACTGTTTATTTTTGCGTGAAGCTGCTTCGTGAATTACATCTCTCACCAACATTAAATTGGCATAATTTCAAAAGATGTGAATTATGCCAATGCCAAGAATTTATGGGTGTAAGTATATTTAATTTGTGTATTATTTTTAATCCTGTAACTTTTTGCTGTTGTGTTTAGGCTCCTTCTGTGCAAAAAAACATAAGAAATCAATGAAAATAATATTATTTTTGCACAGATGAGAAGTTCAGGTTTATAATCATAATGTATGTAGGTTGACTGAAAAAGGGTTTTTGGAGTAAATACGTGAAAGCAAGCATAATTTTTTCCACGTGATGTTAACAGGAGCTCCTTCAGTTACATGTTTTATTGTTTTAATGGTATTGACTGTAGAATTAGCGCCACCTGCTGTTTATTTCTAGCCTCTAATATTCACAAAACTGTCCTGGCTGTAAACGGTTTTTAATTGTTTTGTTTTCTTTTGCAGAAAAAAGCACTACATTTGGAATTTGGATGAATACCATATGAGCGGTCATATTTTCCCCTTTAGAACTTTGGTAAATGACCTACACAAGTGAATTGAATATACAAATATTCATTCATCATTCTCTCAGTGTTCTCACGGGCATGTGAGTATTACTAAGACAGACTTGTAAAATCTGTAAAAACCTTATTTTCTTGAAAATAAAAGTCCTGAAAGTTGGGTTTTGCAAGGGCACATCAGGGTTTAGATGCAGCAACGTGAGGGATTCTGTAAAGGAGTTATTCGCCTCTACACATACTGGAATTCACAAATCCTTGATAAATAAGGGCTCTGCTGTCCTCGTCAGTGTTTCCGGACCAAACAAATGTTGACTTCACCTACGTGTCTGTTGACCTGGATGACTGGGAATCTGTGCTGACATTTTCAAACATGTTTGTTGTTGCACTTCAGGTGACAGTTTAACACCCACAGAGGGAGTGAGGTGACAGCCACACTGTCACATCACAAAACATCTGATTTAAGTACCTAAAGGAGGAAACTGCTTCTTACAGTCACTACAAAACATCTTAGAAAGTCAGATAATAACAGTATCACCTCTTTGAAATTCACAAATTAGATCACCGGTATCAATATTGGTCACTCTTTAAAGCAATTATTGCTTGACGCTGTAAATCTGATAAATTGTTCCTCTGTGGTACCAAATTAACATTAACCACCAAAATTGATCTTTTTACATGTAGGAGCACGATCAGTAAACTGCTCATCTGCGTTTCGGTGCTCTTTTCATGAGATGTCTGGGGTTTCCTCTGAGTCCTGGTTCTTGCTGGAGGGCAGAGCTGAGGCCTGCTCCAGCAGCTGGGCCAGGTAGTCGTCCTCGGCTCTCTCTGCCGCCGACAGGCTCTCCGACTGGGCCAAGCCTGGAGCCGGCGAGGCCGCCTGGGCCACGGGTGCCGAGACAGTCCGCGGGACCCTGCAGGAGAGCGGAGTGGCCGAAGAGGTGTCGTCTGTAGAGGCATCGGTTATTTCTGGAGGCGAGGGAGGAGCTGCAGAGACGTCAGGTTGCGTCTCATCTCCTTCCTGGTCCGGCGGTGCAGGCAGCTGGTCCGCCTCCTCCTCCTCTGCTTGGCTCCCCGGCGGCTGGTAAGGCGGAGGCCCGGTGAGCGGCGAGCCGTCGGGGGTCAGCGGGGCCTGGCTGTGGATGATGATGGGATCTGGGGAAGGCAGCGGGACGTCCTCCTGGTCCACGGCGTCCAGATCCCGGGGGTCCTTGGAGGGGCTCTGGTCGGGGGATATGGAGTCGGGCTGGTGGGAGATGATGTGGAGGCTCAGGCCCGCTCTGGGGAACCCGCTGGCTGAGGATGGCTTCCCTCTGGAGGACTGGACTGGACTCAGCAGCACCGGCAGCTCCTGGCCCAGCGGCTTACGAGGCAACTCATCAGGCTTCCCTGAAAACACAGCAGGAGCAGGAAAGAATGAATGTTTCATTTGTAGCCTGTGGAATGTTCATTTATTCAACATTAAATCCAAAAGTCCACATCCATAAATGTAAATGAATCAAGTCATATCTGTACACATCCATATTTCTTGTACATTGTTTTTATTCTAACTTAATTATATCTTTATTTTAGCCTTATGGTACTTCTGTAATTCTTGTCCTTCTTTAATGCTTCATCTCTATACAGCTGCTGTAACATGTACGTTTCCCCGATGAGGGTTCAATACATTTCATCTGATATTATAAATAAATACATATACGTACATAAAAAAATACACAAATATGGCTATAAAATAAATAAATAAGGCAATAAGAACACACATATATATGTAATAGTTATAAAAGAACTACTTATATTTATTTTCAGGGAATTTTGTTTTCTGATGCCTCATTCATTGATAGAATTTATTCCGAAACCATATTTATTAATTTAATTGGACTATGCATTTTCTTATTCATGTATTCATTCAATATTGAACCGCTGAATGTCTGCGTACCTGGAGGAGGAAGGTCCAGCTTCATCTTCCTCAGCTCCGTCATGGAGGCCTGCAGCTGCTCGATGATCACGTCGTCGCTGTAGAAGAAAGTCTGAGCGATTCTCTCCTGCAGAAACTCCCTCAGCTCCTCCAGAGACATCTTCAACAGACGCTCTGCACACAAACAGCAGACATGTTAAACCCATAAAACTGCCTCTGCTGGGCTGCATGGATGTCGTTCATCTCTCATCTGACAGGTGGCGTGTTTGAAAGAGCTGCACAAGACTGGAGCCGAGATATAAACCTCACAGCATCACTGTTTACACTTAGATGGCATTCAACACTTGGCAACCTAATATTTTTTTGTCAGATATAGACAAATCTTGTTTACGATCTTTAAAAAAAACTGCTGATCTGCTGTTTAATTTAACCAAACAGCCATTTCTGGAGGCCAACACTTCTTTATGCCCCAAAAGCAAACACACAGTGGTGCGTTGAGGGTTGAAACTGAAGGTTAAAAAAGGTTTAATTCATAAAATCTTCTGTTTTCCCAGGTGATATAATCAAAGGTAGAATCCAGACATACACTGAAAACAGGAACAGGTTGAAGTCAGCAGTAAGCTGGTTAAATGACATCATGCTCAGGCTGAGGTATTTCTAAAGAAAACTAAAATGTACAGAACTCATGCACTGCTGAAAAATGACATGTAGCAGCAGGGTTTGGAGGGTTAGTGACGTGAGGCCAATATAAACACAGTTCAGAAGTATTTTTAGGGTGACAGCTGACTTGTTTTCATGTGGAGAGTCAGTCAGTGAGCGGATGCCTGGCAGAGACAAGTGCCATCATATTAAATAAACATATGAAACTGCAGCAAAGAGAGTCTGAGATGAAACCATCCTCAACACCAGTGTGAATTATGTGCTGTAGAAAAATCCTAATTCTAAGCCTAATCTCCAAACGGAAATCTGACTCGATCAGACAGTGAACTGTCTTTTCTAAAGCATGACAATATGTTGACTGGGACAAGAGAAGAAGCTTCAATGTGAGTTCAGTTTTTAAAAGTTCATCTAAAAGGTGTTCTATGAATGAAACGTGCTATTAAGAGGCTGTGCAGCTGCAGAATTAAAACTGAAAAGGTATTTGGGCTCAGATCAGATGGGCTAACTTACTTAACTTAGACTTTTTAATATACATATAAATATTTTATTGTAAATATCAGCACAAATTCTGCCCAACTTCATTTTCTACATTCTGGTCAATTGTTAGACACCAATTTGTGCCTTTTTGTGCTGATTTTGAACTTTTTCTTTTTGTAAGCATCCACGATTTGTACCTTTACTATGGTTTTTTTTATAGAATGCTTTTTTTTTTTTTTTTTTTTAATTATCATACACAGACTACAACAAGATTTAAAAAAATCTGGTACTTGGCAAGTTTTTTTGCACATTAGTTTCCTTATTTTTCCGAAATGTAACAAATGTGAGCTACTGAATACCTTGAAATTGCCCAACTAAACCTATCCATCCAACATCCATCCATCCATCACCTATTCATCCATCCATCCATCCATCCATCACCTATTCATCCATCCATCCATCCATCCATCCATCCATCCATCCATCCATCCATCCATCGACAGCAGCTTCAGATAACACAGTACAGACTTCAGTAGTATCATCAGGAGGACGACCAGAACACAGTTTTTGTATCCACACTAATATTTCACACAACATTCAGCTCTATGGAGTTGTTTTCAATCAGCAGTTTTAGGTAAAGCTTCACTTTCTTTCTTGAATTGTTGGTACGAAAGATGAACAAAAAGATAAAGAAGAAAAAGCTAAAACGTCACTTTCAGACATGAAAAGGTGGTTTTCCTGAATTGCAACTATTTAGAGTTTTGAATTTGCCGCAGGTTTCTCACAAGCTACAACGCTTACCGATATTCAGATGCACCAAGAATAACACAACTTAGAGGCACTTAGGCAGCTCTTAGGGTCGCACATCATTTTTTATTATCAGCTTTTAGTAACTGAACTACAAGGCACGGACTTTCCCACAATTTCACTTTGGCAGACTTCAGAGAAACCAAACAACAGCTGGAAATCTTCAGAATCGCTTGATTTCAGGAGGTTGTTAAGAGGCTAAAGTGACTGTATTGTGTTTGTGGTGTGAAACCTTCAGTGGACAGCATGATTTCTCTGTTTTGTGGCGGACTGTCGGTGGTCTGCTTACTCTTGTGTATCTTCAGGATGGTGTAGGACATGGCGGTGAGCAGCCTCTCGCCCTCCAGGATGAAGATATCCCACAGGCGGAGGGTCAGGGTGAACGGCGTCTGCAGGATCACAAACACCACATCACTGAGACCTAGCTGGGTTTGTTTACGCCGCCGGTTCCACATATGTGCAGCTCTGCTGCCGGCCGGAGTCAGGAGGTTTGTCTGGTTCCCTCCCAGACCTCAGAGGCCCGGAGGCCCCTCAGAGAACAGCGGCTCGGCGGGACGAGAAGTGCTGACAGCGGCCGGAGCCTGCCAGACCTCCACCGCAGGATTGTGGGCATCCATGGAGGAGGCTAATAACAGTTTAGCCTGACAGCTCTTAATGCTCTGCTCTAATGCAACGTCCCCGAGCTCGAATATCACCAGGATGTGTTCTGCTGAAATCATGTAAAATTATCCGGTGAAGGCGATCTGACAGTTTCTCAGTGATTCTGAGGATTCTTGTGTGTTCAGACTCCTTTTCTCACAGATCTTTTATACTGATAAAGTCTGAGTTTCTATGGGTGGCACACAGCTAATGCTAAAAACTGCATTTACTGAGGTTTTCTTTAGTTTTCTGTAAAATCATTCTGCTCAGGAAAGACTTTCGAGCAACAGAAAATATTGCATATTACTGCTGCTAATTTACTTGTGCACCAGTAACTTAAATTTTAACTCATTTTTGGTGAAAAAACATCCTGTAAATATATTATTGGCAGTTTGTTTTGACTTTTGTGATTATTTAGTCAAAAAAAATTGCATTTTGAATTGTGATTTTGTGAATGTGTGAATTTTTGCTGCTGACTGAAAATGATAAAAGCGTTTAACCTTAAATATAATACACTGACTTGGCATTAAATCCTATGAGGTCTTTTTATTTTATCTTTTAGTTTATTAAAGCTCTTCTGTTCTTTCAAAACAGTCTAGCCGATGCAAATCTTCCATTATTGATATGATAACACTTGCAGATTTCTCATATTAGCGTTTATATCAAGTTAAACAATATTTTGTATCATAACATTGTGTTTTTATGTGTATCTCACTATAAAATCAGTCAGTACAGCTATCTTTTAATAATTATGTAGGGGGGATTGTCTGGAATCTGGCAATGTCAGAACCATGGCGGTGGGATGCTGTATGACTCAGAAACTGGGAAAAATATGTCATTATTTTACTCACTGAAGTGCTCACATCTAATAACCAACATGCAGCGGTGGGAAACCAGCCGAATGTAAAGGAAGCAGAGGGTTGAAACTAGGATTACATTTGATGTAAATTCAAAATTACTGTTTCTTTTTCTCGCTAAGGCTTTGTTGCACAGACAAGCAACTGGGATTGTTGTTTGGTAGTTTTATTTAATGTGTACCAACATGTCACTGAAAGGAAAAGTTCGAGAGCGATTCCACTGAGAACAAGAGATGTGAATTTGGATGTAGAGTGAATCTGTTGGGTTCCAAGGGTCAACTAACCAAAAACATTGTGTATTTAATGTCCCACATTTTCATAGAGATAGTAAATGAAGTCATTTATTCTTATTGCATTTAATTGTACATGGGTCTTCTTCAGTTTGATGCATGTTTGCAAAGTTTTGTCAAATCAGGCAAAAAAAAAAACAGCTACTGTAGAAATGAATTAAGGAAAAGTTTCATGTCTGTTTTTGTACAAAACACAAATAAATGCAGAGTTACTGGTTTTCCCAAGAAAAAACTGATCTGAAGGAAACTTAATACTCGTCTCAGGTGCCAAGAAAATATTCACATTTTTAATTAATCAGAAAAAATAAATTATCTTGAGATAATATGATAATTAACTGAGAAGACTTTTTACAAGCTGCTCTCAGATTCTGTCTAATTCCTACTTTAAATGTGGTTTAATTAGCCGGAGGTGAGATAACGAGTGTGAGGTGGAAAGCGGCAGAAGATGGAAACACGTCGCTCACCCTGTCGATGAAACACTGCAGGAACCACTTGGTGCTGTAAATCCCTGCAGACATCTGCTCTCTGTCCTGGAGATGGAAGCAGAGAGTCAGTGAAGCCATAAAGGGCATCAGGCTGTCAGGAAACCACCTTAAATGTCATCACGTATCTCTGCAGTGATGCTTCTCACCAGATGTTTCTTCAGCTTGGGGATGAGTTTGGAGATAATCTGATCGTGATGCGTCTGGAACCGCTGGAGTTTGGGGAAACCGGGAACAAAGAAGCCTGAAAGACAGGAAGACAGAGCAGAGAGGTGCTATTTAATCCCACTGAATCGAATCGACCAGTAATGAATCAGTTATATCCTGCAGGATCTGCATGACTGGAGGAGCTGGAGGATGAATAATCTGATGTATATTTACTCTTTGTATTGAAAACATGCAATAAGCAGAGTTTAGATGAGTCTTCTGTTAAGTATGAAGAAGGCCTTGTTTATATTCTGTGAAAAAAAAGGTGCCAATCTGCTTGTTAAGTCTGACTTAACAGCCAATAAACAGCCTGTGATGACCTTTGAGGCTTAAAAAGAGTTTAACTTGTTTCCACTCCTGCAGAGCGACGAGTGTCGCTGTTCTCCCAGGTGGAATAATCGAGTGTAGAGTTCAGGAAAAGAGGATTTACAAGATTAATAGGAGTTAGACGTTAACGGTAAGCTAGCTAGTTGGCATGTAAAGATGATGCTCTGGCTGAGTTACATCTATAAAACGTTTTAGAAACATTTTTTAGAAACTAAGATAAAACATAATACATGTAACAGGTTTGGGAGGATTAGTGAAGTGTGGCTAGACTCAGTGTTAGCACGGCCTTTTGCAAGTGTTGTCAGGATGAGAGTTGGATTATTTTTATTAAAGCTGCATGTTGAGAGTCACCCAGTGTGAGGTCACAGCAGAGAGATAAACAGATTAAACTGCAGCAAAAAGACAGTCAGAGACTGTCGGATCTTCATAAAATACAGAAAGAATGCAGAGTTATCGGTTTCCCCAAGAAAAAAAAACAGATCAGAATGATTCTTTAAAAAGCACTGGAGACCCTTTAACACTCAGGTGCTGAGAAAATGCTCAGATTTTACTTTTCCCAGAAAACTTGAAAGCCTCAAAGAGGGAGGAGAGAGCAGAGAGGTGCTGTTAAAATCCCACTTAAGTCCAAATTGACAAACAGCGCGTCAGTCAGATCGACCTGCAGGTTACTTAACATTTATCTCCTCTAGTTCATGTCAGAAACACACAGGAGCAGCGTTCAGATTGAGTCCACTGTGTGCCGTCTCACCGTGCATGCCATGCCTCTGGTTGGTCAGCAGCTGTGACAGCGCCCAGAAGGCGTCCTCCTCGTTCATGTACATGAGCAGCAGGGCGGCGATCTGACTCATGCCCTGACAGTAGCTCACCTCCTGCAGGCGACAGAACATGAACAAAAACAGTCACATCGAGGGTTCAACGCCGCTGCAGGACTTGGAACTCGACCTGAAACCTCAGGAAAGCTCGAGTTGGCTCACACAGAGAGGACTTCTCTTCATGGAAAAGGCTCTTTATGTACCAACATGCAAATTATAATAATAATTCACTTTCAAAACTGGAGTTACGATTTACACAGCATTAGAAAACAACATTAAAACATTAAAAGATGACACTAAAACATTAGTGAAGACACTGCAATCCTAAAAAAGAGCAACACTAGACTGTAAGAAACGGAATAAAATCTTATTTAAATGCCTGTATATGTGGGTTTTTAAAAATATTTTTAGACCGAGGCCCTACTGAGCTGTTGTGACAGTAAAGATGTTGGCTACAGTATGTGTAAAACGGTTGTTTTCTAAAATTAAAAAAACTTCAGTTTCAATTCAAGGAGCTTGTCGGTTGCTTTGTGCACATACAGTGTTTTGTTTTCCTGGCACATGTCTGGAAATGGCAGTGGCTGGGCTTTCATCCAAATGTAGCACGTAATTACAAGAAAAAAACTAAATGTGAATTCAAACCTGTTTCCGTTCACGACTGTTATGTGATTATTGTACAAGTTGGTTCATTGAGAGACGCAGCTGGTGGAGCTGATTCTGCAGGTATTAAACCATCAGGACCTGACAGAGCTCCAGTCAAAGCAGTGACAAAAAAAAACACGTAGGAAACACATCGGAAAACATCACATTCTGTTTGCATTAACGTGAGGATTGTTATGTTTACTGTTTTTGTCTGCCGATGTTTTTTTTGTCTCTCCAGTGGAATGGGATATTCACAGGTGAGATGCTTCATGTTCATCATCATGTATTTTACTTATTCGTCTGTTGTTGTTGTTGATCAGGCTTTATTAGTGTTAGTTATTGCAAGTATATGGGATTTGTAGCTGAGAGATGCTGCCTAAAATAATTTCTTTAAAAAAAAACAAAAAAACCCTCCCGCTAAGATCAAAATAAAATAAGAACAATTTCATAAAAGCTCAACATTAACATCAGCGTTGCTCCCATCAAGTTTTGGTGCATTCCCAAAAGTTTTAGAGAATACCAATGGAAAATCACCAGAACTGAGAATATAAACATCTTTTTTTTTTAAACCACATTTATTAATTGTGGTTTCATTTACTTAAGCATTCTAGGCATTTTTGTTCTTCAAATGGTCAGAAATAACAATGAAACACAAGACCGATCACGCTTTCTGTCGTGGGCAGTCACCAGTTCAACCTAAATACTAGAGGTGGGACTTTAACGCGTTAATTAGGGTTAAAATAATGCGTTACAGTCCGACCCCATCATACTTTAAAGCGTTAATCACGATTAACTAATTACAACAAAAATAACGCGTTAAAAAAAATTAGCGCACTTAATCGCAGTTTGCATCCAGGAAACACGGAACGTTTGTCAGTGCCTGATTTCATGGTTCACTGATCACAGTGATGCACAAGATGTGTCAGCGCTACGCTAACAACAACAAACATGGAGGAATCCGATGAGAGTGCATCGCATGGACTGATGGAAGGTAAGTTTCATTTTAAAAAAGCTGCCTGATGGAAACCTTGTCAAGAGCATGGTTTTGTGCAACTTGTGCAAAAAAGAATTTGCATCCCACCGAAACACATCAAGCTAGCGGTACCACCTGAATACAAAGCATGTTGCAGCGAGCACAGAAACCGCCGGAGCTGTTAGTGCTAGCAGTCCTGGATAGGGACGAATGGTTTTAACGCGTTACTTTTGTTGTAATTAATTAATCGGAATTAACGCGCTACAGTCCCACCCCTACTAAATACGTATTTTTCGTGAGTGTTGTTCAGATACTCATTAATTAATCAGAAAATGAGAAGGACCAGGATTCGTGCAGTCGGTCACCAAAGCTACTAAACAATTTCCTAATTTTTTTTAACCAATATTTATCAGTATACTGGCATTTTACGAATGTTGCCTAGTGCTGTGATTTCTTTGTAAACAACAAACCTTCATCATCATCGTTTTAGTGCCACGTCTGGGAAAAACCCGACTAATAATGAAAACAGATCAGCAACAGAAACATCAGCAGCAGCTGTAACTGTAAATATCACATTAAACACACACAGAGTGCTGAGGGAGTTCACACTGAACCAGGAGTGGAAAATGAAGTCTGTGCTCAGGAGAGAGAAGCTCAGAGCCGAGTGAAGATTTCTATCAGTTAAATTAAGTTAAGCTGGTATTTTAATGTGTCACGTGATGGAGGGAAAACAGCTACTTACTGTGTTGTAGACTGAATATGCAGAAAGGACGTGAAAGAGAGACTGCTGCCTGTACAGAGGAGACGAGGAAGGAGACAAGGAGAGACTCTTTAGTGGTGATTATGAATTATTATAGATTATAAATACTGAATAAGTTAAAAATTAGACACAAAGTAGCGACTCGAGTTCAAGTCAGTCTGTTTAAATCTACGCTGTGTTTCAAAAAGACCAACTGTCAGCAGCTCTGTGAGACAAAATGAAAACAGTGACAGACAAAACACAGAGGACATAAATCAGAGAACAGAGACGGGAAATAAACACAAAACATATAGAGTTCAAAGAATAATGACTCATATATAGGGGACACAAATGCACAGAAGACGGGACAGACATCACAAAGCAAACAAAACAACAAAGAGAAAACAGGACAATGGCTGGAAGAAAATAAAAACAACACAAAGAGTAGAACAAGTAGAACACAGAGAACACAACACAGTAAATAAAACTAAAAACTGACCACAGAAAGAAGAAAATAAAGAAGATAAAATATGTAGGAAAGGAAACCCAAACAAGAGAAAGTAGAACACAAATAAAGAAAATAGAGCAAAAAACACAAAAAATGAAAATAACAGAACACAATAAAGAGAAACTACAACATATAAAACATGTGATAAAAGTGAATACAAAAAACTGAGAAAATAGAACACAGAGAACGCAAAAAAAACTCAGTAAAACACAAAACTGTGGGGGAAAAAACAGCACAAAAAACAAACAAATAGAATACAGAACACAGAAAACTAAAAACAAAACAAAAATGTACAATGACGGAATACGAAACACAACACATGGATCCCAAAACAATGAAAACAGAACATAATATAAAGAAAATAGAACACAGAAAACAAAGTAAATCACAAAACAAAACAAAACAAAAAAAAAATCAAAAATAGAACACAGAACACAAAAATGGAATAGAACACCAACCAGCCGAACTGAAAACAGAACACAGGACACTAAACAGAAAATAAAACTCAAAGAACAGACTAAATAGAGCACAGGGAACACGTGAAACAGGAAATAAAATTTTAAAGAAATGGACAACAAACTAAAAAAGCATAACAAAGAGCACAGAGAGAAAATGTGGAAAAAAAACAACAACAACAAAACAGAACCCAAAATGGAGGAAACAGAACACAAAAGATGGAGAAAATAGAGATCAGACAACAGAAAAAACTGAAAATAAAACACAACACAGAGAAAAAATAAAAAACACAAACACAAAATGAAGAAAATAGCACGAGTAGAACACAAAACCAGAAGAACAGCACGCAGAACAGAGAACAAAACAACACAAAGACAACAGAACTCTGATAACAAACAACATTCAAGGCACGCAACGACACAACACGAACATGAGAACACAGAACACAATGCAGAAAACAAAGGAGTGAGATAACAAAACACAAAAAACAAAAAGTTCAAAGAGTGAAGAGATGATGAAGAACAAGAGAACAGGAGAACACACAGAGAACAGAGAGAACCCAGCTGAGCAGCACCTCCTCTGTCTCTATAAAAAGCTTCATTCTTTTCTTTTTTTTTTGCAGAGCTGCTGTTAAATATTGAAACGTTGTGCGGCTCCAGACCAACTTTTCCACTGCCGCTCCCCAACAGGCCTGCGGTCCATTAAACTGTCAGTGACATCACTCCGTTACCGGATCGGGTTCCTCGCAGAACTCGGTCTGCCCACCTCTCTCACACTCAGTCCAAGTTCACCACGAGGTCGCTCTATCGCGCTCTCTGCTGCAGCGCTTTGGGGTTTTTTTAGCCAGTTTAATGTGGAAAACCTCACTTTTGATAACAGTTACTGAGCAAAAACACGACATGCACTGCACAGCCACAAGCATGTGGACGTCTAAGCATGTAACTCCACAGCTTTGATCAATAACGTGCAGCTACAAAGGCCTTCATTTGTCTGATTTCAGGTTTTCTCTCTGACATTTATCAATCTCTTGTATTTGCCTCTTCATTTATTCCCCATTATGCTCTGAGAATCTTATCATTGAGGCTTTAATCCACACTAAAACCTGAGGAAGGAAATGCTATCACGGCTGTATGCTTTCAGAATAAACTGTTATTTAACCCTTACATACTGTTTTGGTTCAAATTTGACCCGTTTTGACATTTGAAAGCAGTAAAAACTCCCTAAACGTCATTCTTCTAACAGGAAATTTGACGGCTTTTCCTAAAGTGACCCAAAATACACAATTTTTATACAGTGAGGCTGCTTCCGGTCCAATTTGATGCATATATCCATTGAGATGGATGTTAGATCTACCAGTGTAGAGGTTATTTAGACATTCTAAATAGATCTGTAGTTTAAAATTTGGACACTTACTATGAGGGAATTCTGGACAGAAAGGCATAAAACATGACCAATATGTAAGGGTTGAGTTATAAACGAGGCTGTTCTGCATATTGAATCTAGAAAGTTATAACGTCCCACTAAATCTGTGCAAAAACCTGAAAGCAATTTTAAAAATCCCAGTTTCTCTGCAACTTGATCCCTTAACAGAAGCTAACTGGAGGTTTAAAGGAAAGTTTAGTCCAGATGAAAATGAATTTCAGATGGAAAATTCTCTGAAACTCACTTCACTCCGAAGCGATCCATAAACATGATATGGTTCCGAAAGGTTCTGTTGATGTCCAGGTCGATCTGTTTGATCTCGGACGAGCACAGCCTCGCCTGCTCCTTCATTTTCTGAGTGGAAAACACAGAAAATACTTGCAAAAAAAAAACAGTTTTCAAATGAAGGCAAGACAAGAAATGAAACCTCGTGTAACAGAACAATTTGATAGTTTGATAGAAAGTAATTTAGTGATGCTGACTAGCAAAATAGATGCAACTCAAATTTAGCAGCAATAATATGCATTTATTTTAATGTAATCTGCAAAAAAACATGCATAAAACATGAATACAGGTTGATTTTAACCTTCCGTCTGCTTGTTTTCCTAATCCAGTCCACTTTAAAGAGCTATTGTCTGTCCTGAAGTGTGTGTACTGACTCGTGTAAATTGTAATTTGACACATGTAACGTTAGCTTAGCATTCTGGTAGCTCACTCCACAACACTGAGCTTCATTAACAGTAAATCTCAATGTGAAACACTAATAGGTAAAGATAATAAGCTCACAGTGAGCATGAACATGTAAATACGAAAGTAAATACCATTAGCCAGGCTTCCATTGGTGTAGCATTAGCTTAGCTTAGCAGAAAGACTGAAAACAAAGGGCAGCCGCAAACTTATTACCAGTTATCATCTCAGTTTGAATTAAACTGGTTGAAATCATTTAATGTGTTGCAAATACTAGCTTTTTTGTGTAATTATAATTCATTTTGGCTAATAAGGTTAGCAGGTAGAGTGAAGATTGTAGTAGATTTTTTTTTCTGCTGCTACCAGTCCACTGGTTGGAGAGTCAGCTTCAGTCCACCATGTTGTTTGTGGTTAAATGCAGCCCTTGTTTCTACAGACTATTGAGCTTGTAAAGACGGTTCAAACTTATTTGAGGACGTATAGTTTTTGACTGTTGACCAGGAAAAGGCTAGCAGCTTCCACTCACTTCCAGTGTTTGTGCTAAGCTAAGCTAAAGACGACCTGGTCTACACTGATATCTGTGTTCTTGTCTGACTTTGGAAAAGAGACAAAGGCCTGCAGCTTGATTTTTGACAAATAATTTAAACATAAACACAAATATTTTCAACAAGTCTACTTCTATATAGGGAAACCTCTCACCTGAAGGCAAGTGCTAAGGTTAGGGAATGATAGAATATAAACCGATGGACTGTTATACCTCATATTTGCCCTCGTTCTCCTTCTTGGTCCTCTCCACGTCCAGCATCAGCGCCCAGGCCCGGCCTCTCAGCTGCAGGGGGATGCCCTTGTAGACCCGCTTCACCATCTGACAGCAGAGGGAAATATAAACACTGAGAGAATAAAGAGCCAGAGGGTTTAGAGAGCCGACGCCGTGAAGTGTGAGTCACTGGAAAGTTTAACCACCTACCGTTCCCCTACGACAACATTCACAGGAACACAGCTCGGGTTTTTCACGTTTGGGTAATAATCAGTGAGCGCACAGTGAAAGCAGGTTTGTGACTGTGTCAAACATAGATCGAGTAACTGCTGGGAAGAAAAGCAGAGTTTCTGTTTACTTTAGAGGGTGAAATGGGTTTAAAACTTCCCCATGTAATGGCACATGTTGGCAGCTTCACTTGGAAACGGGGTCTGAGAAGATTTAAGTTTAAAAAATAAAAGAATTCCAAGTGATAGTAGCAGCTCTGACTGCTGGAGGAGACTAATCATCCAAATGATGCTGCTGTTTCTGAAATATTCTTCCTCTTATATGTGTTTCTACAGTTTGTTCATCACAGTCTTTGGTCATAGAATGTAAATAAGAATGAAAATACATTAAACTGACAGTTTGGTAGTTAAACCTCGACTTGATAATTGATGCAACATTGTGTTTACAATCAGTAGTGACTATAGTCATTGACCAACATTACTTTGATCTTGCATGGATGGTGCAATAGTGGTAAATACTGCCATTTTCTTGGTCAATAAATGCACTAATTTAAAACTAAGCTAAGCTGACTAACAGCCGCCTGCACAGCTGTGGCACTTTTGGTCACTTTTACTGCCATTTTTTTTGCATTTTTCTGTAGCTACGAAAAGCAGGAATTCCAAGTTGCTGGACATTTCTAGCACCACTCGGCTGCACCTGTCATGAATTAGGTGAAATTGCTCATTTTAAATTTTCAATTAATTTACATTACTTTATAGAAATCTATTTGTCATGTTGACACAAAAGAGTCTTCTTTTGTAAATTCCTGTCAAAGAAACAAAATTACAAAAACGAAAAACAGGGACAAGGTGAGTAAATATTTTTTAACAGGTGCTGCATGTAGCGACGTGGTTGCTTAAAGGGAATCCAAGTGTAAGTTGGAATTTTTGAGTTTTGCTGTAAAATGTTGTAAAGTGTTCGCCTTACCTTACTATATGAAGTTATAAATTGGTGCTGTATCAATAAAATTTAACTGATTTGAATTGAACTACGCTATGAACTGCAGAGCACAGTATTGCACCAGAATGTGTTGGTCCACAGTGCAAAAATGTATTTCTTTCACAATAAAAGCAGCAGAATTGTGAGACGCCTCTGTTTTTTGGCCTCTTCTTTTCAATTTGGCTGCGTTTACAGCACATGACTCATTGGTTTCTTTTACTTTACATACACCTAGTAGCAACAAAGTGTGTAACGAGGATGGAGGGTTCACTTTCACCCAAAAACTGGCATTTGAGTCCCGGTGTTTTAAGGTGTTTTCATTCACTGCTTTTCTGTTACTGTTTTCAGTGCTTTTGTTTTACGCTACAAAACAGCTTCATAATGTTTAGACACCAAAACTATTAGACTAGTTTAAAGAGAAGATCATAGATTGAGATAAAAAAGGTTTCTGCAATGCTAAGGTGAAAACATGGCAACGTCTCACAATTTTACAGCCTTTATTGTGAAAATACATTTTGCATGTGGACCACCAAAGCTTTTGCACTTTTCTTTTTTTTTGGTTGGACTGGGCTGAACTAAAAATACAGAACCTTTCTTAATAACAGTATGTGTGCGGCTTGCTTCGTCTGTTCATTGAATGAAGGACGTTTTTTTTTTTTTTCTAAACAACCAAACATCCCTGATTACTCAATGTGAGCTAAACGTGGGTTTGCTTTCAGTCACACTGTGTAAAAAAATTCTTAAAATCATCGATCATGTTAAAAAAAAAAAAATCATTTTCTTGGAAATCTGCAGGACTGGCTCCCTGCAAAACTGTTTTTATACACGAGGGTGAAGAGAGTAAAGTCTGCAAGAAACTTAGACCCACACAAGCCACAGAGTTGTTCAAACAAACTGAAATTTTCTTTGTGTAGGAACAAAAGAAAAAAATGAATTGAAAAAAAAAACTAATCCAGAACCCTGCTGGAAACTTGCTGCAACTTTATGTCCTCAGAAAGTTTAGGTCTGGAGTTAAAATGTGAAGTCCAGTGTGCTGAGTGTCTGATTCATCTTTGTTATTTCATCAAACAGACTTCAGTGTGTCAAAAAAGCAAATTTAAATATCAACATAAATCTGCATCAATCTGGCTAAAAGTGCCTGTTGTACATGTCAGGACTCTTGCCAGAAGTTTGTAAAAAAAAAAAAAAAAAAAAGTTGTAGTCGTTAAGATGATAAGCACTGATAAGATAGTAAGATTAATATGGAAGGATGTGCAGCCAAAGGACGAGGGAAATCCCCACTAAGTAGTCCTGAAGTGTGTACAAGTGCAGAGTGAGTGTTTCTGAGTGTGCTGCAGTTTGAGGCGGAGGTTTGGCCTCTCCTAGTTTGACTCATATTTTAGCTTTGATCCAGAGTTATTCAGGATGATCAAGTGTGCAGGAATTCAGCTCTCACTTCAGTAAAACGTTACCGGACTGGACGTAAACAGCTGCCGTGACTCATTGTGTGTTACAAGTCTCACTGACCACACACAAACCAGCGCCCATCTGACATACTTGTCAGCGATTATCTGAACACTCCAGCAGTGAAGTTATTTAATTAAAAAAAAAAAAAAGAAATCTGTTTTCAATCTGCACTTGGCCTCTTGTGCGAGCTGTTACTCACCCTGTCACTGTTCTTGTATTTGTCCCACTTCTTCACCATCTTCAGCCATTTCTCTGCTCGCTCTATCTCCTGCTGCTTCCGCTGTCAGAGTCAAAGAAGCCGGTAAACAAACAAAAAACACAACTAGAGTAACAGTTTGGTCTGCAGCTATGTGGCGTTCCCCTTCTTTACCTTCTCTTCGTGTGCAGTCGGGGCCGGCAGCTCGTCCTCGCTGGAGAGCATGAAGAAAAACAAACCGTCACAAATTGACCACAGCACGACTCCACCAGCTGGCAGGAAAACACTGTGACAAAACGTGACCAAACACACACAGCAGGACGGACTTACTGCATGAAGCCGAAGCGGTCGATGACTTTGTAGATGCTGTAGTCAGCATCTTCCCAGGGGTCGATCTCCACCCCGCCCTGCCTGCCCTGGAAACACGAAAACACACATAAACTTAGTTACACGGACACAGAGAGAGACAAAGGCATGATGAAAACATGCTGTATTATTCTGCAACCACACAAACACTCATGAGATGAGATAAGTGAGGGGTATTTTACTTTTGTGTTGTTAATGTACCGGGGGAGGGTGGAAAAAAAAGTGATTCACATAAGAATCTCACACATGCTAGAAACAATTTCCGAATCAAACTGTGATGCCAAATTTATAAGATTACCAAAGACTGCCCTGTTATATAAGCCAGGTTTGGGTTTGGCCAAAGCACCAGAAAAAAACAGGGATGTCTTGATCAGGGAAGAACACTTTT
>NW_007579877.1:32049-34245 GCF_000690725.1 Stegastes partitus
TCAGGTGTTGATTTATACAGGCACACACAGGGAATCTTTCCTTCACATGTTGTCTGACTGGTTGTCTTTTATATTCTGCAGCACTTTAATGTTTTTGTTGTTGTTGTTGTTGTTGGGATGTCCCAAAGAAGTTTTGTTTTTCTCCCGATCGGCTCAGAGGTGTTTAACATTTATTATCTGCCAATACCAAGTCCCAATCTGAAACCATTTTTGTAGATAATAAATACTTTAAGTATTGTAGATTAGCTGCAGTACTCCTACTGTTTAATATTGTAGTTATTAGAGCAGGTGGAGCATTGTGGGAATGAAGGGGCACCATGACAAAGCCCTTTGTGAGGCTTAATGAGCCAACGAACATGCATTAAATCAAGTAGGAATCGAATATAACATCTTTCTTATATCCCAGTCAATGCAACCAGTATCATGCATCTGCAGTTTTGACATCAATATCAGCACACAACAGATAAAAAGTATTCTAAATTGATATTAGCCAATACGCAATTATCATTATTATTATTATTATTTTTAAGTTATTTTTTTGTCTTTTTGCCTTTATTATATAGGACAGTGAAGAGAGAGACAGGAAAGTGGGGGAAGGACTTGCAGCAAAAGGCCATGAGCGGGATTTGAACCGATGGTCGCTGCATCAGGGACTGTAGCCCCTGTACATGGGTCGCCAGCTCAGCCAGTTGAGCTATAGCGGCGGCCCCAGCATTACTCAATTATTAATATTCATGTACATACTAAGTAAATTATTGAAATTTACAACACGTCCAACAGCAGAAGCAAACAAAGGACCAGGCTTAGTCTTCAGATGATATCGATCAGTTGTCTTGATTGGCCCCGATCAAGACATCCTTATTTTTTTTTGCTTCAAACCAAAGTTCTAAGCAAAAACATGATGGTGTGATGACAAAAGCAATCTTCATATTACAAGTGTTGACCTCTATGCACCTTTAAAATGGGTCAAGTTGTTGCTCAGCTTCAACAGTGCACACAAAGTGAACGCAGAAATAACAGTTTGTTCTAACTAGTTCAAATACAAACATGTAAATCAATCATCGAATCAAGAAAAACTGTACCAGGAAGCCCCTGTCTACAGTAAAACTGTGCGGTCAGAATCTGCTTCCACCAGCACAATGTTTGGAAGCAACGATTTTATCATGGAAAATCCATTTAAGCACCAATCTGGTCCCCGTGTTGACATAACAGAGAGGGAACTAATCCTCAGACAGCCTACCGGAGAGGCTTCTCACTCCGCTCTGAATAACAGCACTGCTGCGTGGTTGGTTGGCTGCCTGTCTGGAAAGCAGCCAATCGGCCGCCTGCTCTCAGCGAAGGGGGGAAGAAGGTCGGCGTGAGCTCACACAAAGTGTACAGCAGCTTCATCGCGGTTGAGTCGGCACTCTGAGGCCCTGAAGGCACCGCGAGCGATGTCAGCGTCATGAAAGTGAGAGGACTAAAAATACTGTCTCACTGAGGGTGTTTGGAAGTGGCAGAGTGTTACAGAGAGACATCGGAGCCAGGAGAGGCGACCGAATCCGAACTGCATGTATTTAAGCCGTATTTACTACAACTGAATTCAAGAATAGCAAATGAATGACTCAGATATAATGTGTAAAAGAAACTGAGTGGGATTGAAAGGGCTCTCTGGGACGGATGCTTGGTGTTAAACATCAATACTTTCCTGCTATCAAACAAGAGTGTCAAAAAATGTCGAGCAGTGAATCAGATTAGAGAAATCACAGCGCCTGAAGTGAAAGGGCCTCGTTTTGATGAAGTGAGCATCAAGAGCGATGAACGTCAGGATCCACAACTGTCTTATTTCACAACGCTGACACGTGTCGACTCAGTTTAATCACATCCAGCTACATTGCTCACTTTCTGTATGACACAGCTGATGTGCGCTCCGGGTGTCGGATAACAAGAAGCTCTGCAGCACGTTATTCTTTCATCCCTTGACTTTACTGAAGCTTGCAGACAGACCTAGTGTCCTCCTTCCTCAGCGGACAGAGTTATTTTAAGTAGTCGTGTGGCGAGACGTGGCACATGAGACGTACCTTGTGATGAGAGCGGACCATCACGCTGCTGCTTCCAAGGTCGAAACAGGCTTAAAAGTAGTACTTAAAGTCTATGTGTTTGGAAATCATGAAGCATTCGAGAGTTTGGTTTAAGTTTAATGAGGGAAAGAGTTTT
>NW_007579877.1:35003-48449 GCF_000690725.1 Stegastes partitus
GGTTTCTTTCAATTTTTGTGAAATCAATAAAGAAATTCAAGTTTCAAGTTTTTTTCAAATGATTTAGGGTTTTATGACTGTGGCATACTGGACATGTCTGAGGTCTCTCCACTACTAGTCCTGGTTGTTCTGTTTCCATATGAGGTGCAGGACTGTATATTGCAGTGAAAAATGAGCCTAGAGTCAGTAAAAATGTGAGAGGATCAAAAAAACTGCCTTGCAACAGTTTGGTGTTCAGAGGGCGACTGATGCAGTGAACATCCTCAGATGCTGAGAAGATATTTTAAACTGTACGACTTAATGGTGATCGCCAGAATGCTTCATTAAACAACCATGTTGCCTGCAAGAGATTTTTAAGGGAACTCCACCAGCTGTATTTTGCAGATTAGCACCAAAGAAAGCAGTATTTCTCTAAGCATTTGGAAACGGATGGCCCCTTGCAACTGTCATGATATATTAGCCTCTGAAATGCAGATAATAAGGGATATAACCTTGGAACTGGGAGGCAGCAAGAAAACGGTATTATTTTACCAAAAAAGTCAACATTCACATCCATTTTCTTTATTTTCTGTAAAAAACAAAATTGGAGAACTTTGACCAGAGCTGCCCACAAAATGTACAATGAAAGCTGCCAGATCAAGAAGTTGAGATTTAAGAAGAATGCACATGTAGCTACTAGATTTGATCAGTCTGAGTGTTTAATAAGTAGTACGTTTCAGAAGAAGACGGGTAAAGTCCGTCTGAAACCTGCATAAAAGACATGAACCTGCATGTGTCCGTGACAGGCTTTTTTTCACCCACAGTCCTCCTGGGAATAAACAGCTGTGGTGAGGGATCAATCTCTTTCCAGCCCAGCCTCCCTGCTCTGCACTGTGCTGTACATGTGGCCGGAAACCAGCATCCATACACAGAAGTCACGATGACCGGGAGCTCAGCCAGTCCCCGGAGGTCGGTGTCAAGTCAATTGCTGCACAGCGTGTCATGGTTGTTGCTATGGCTAGACAGAGCAAACCCCTCCAACGCCACCCCGTCACCCCTCTGCTCCGAGCTGCTGAGCTAAATTTAACCTCTGGCTGCCACCGGCTCAGCTCTGCATCAGCACATTCACTGCTCTCACACCGGCTTGTAGTGAAGCTGCTTGTTGCTCCGAGCAAAGACGAAGATGGCACTCAGTGTGGCTTTTATTTGAAACTGATTAAAATATTTGTCTCTGTGTGGCACAATAAGATGATGTTGCATCCACATTTCACATACATATGAATGCATGCATGCAAGCACTCCCTGCTCCTCATTATTTATAAGTTTTTCTATTTTTAAGGAATGCTTTTATCATGTCTTGGTATTGCACAGTCTTGTTGAACAGTCACTTTGCATTGCGCCACCCATACTGTGTGAGCATGTTACAAAAAAAACTCTTGAAGCTTGAATCTTTTCATTTCATTAAAAAAAATCTGGACAAGAAAACCTTAAATGCAACAGCTTTGATTAGAAATTTTGTTCTGAAAGTTCTCGCACGATACATTCAGCATGATGAAATCCCAAAATACTGTGTTTATCTGCAGAGTAGTTTGAAAAATGGCAAGATTTTCAGGGTTCTAAAAACTCAAATAGTAAAATATGTTTAGCAGGTGGAGTCACTATTTTTCCTTTTAACACCTGTGGGCACTTTTGGTTTTGTCTTTTTTATGATTTTGGCTGTGATGAAGGTGCAAAGTGGTGCAGTTGGTAGCACTGTTGCCTCGCAGCAAGAAGGTCGCTGGTTCACATCCCGGTGAGGACACCCGGGATCTTTCTGTGTGGAGTTTGCATGTTCTCCCCGTGCATCGTGGGTTCTCTCCGTGTTTTCCGGCTTCCTCCCACACAGTCCAAAAACATGTTGAGGTTAATTAGTGATTCTAAATTGTCCATAGCTGTGAAAGTGAGTGTGCTTGGTTGTCTGTCTCTAAGTGTAGCCCTGTGATAGACTGGTGACCTGTCCAGGGTGTCCCCTGCCTTCACCCTAAGTCAGCTGGGATAGGTTCCAGCCCCCCACGACCCTAGTGAGGAGTAAGTGGTGCATAGATGATGGATGGATGGATGACTGTTTCGTACTGCACAGAAGACATGTTTGAGTTGTATCTCCTTCTATTCATGGTTGTTCTGTTTCCACAGAGGAGCAGGACTTTATATTGCAGAGAAAAATGAGCCCACAGTGACTGAAAATATAACAAGAGTAAAGAAAAAACACCCAGAAACTAAGTAGGGTTTAGATTATTAAAGATGACAGCGATCGAATCATCTTAAATATCTGCACAAAAACACCGGAAATGAAGCGGTTTGGCTTGTATATTTTGTGCTGACAGTCATCCATTTTTGCCATTTTTTTAGTTTACCCTGCCAGTCTTCATGAGTACATTGTGGATCTCAAGGCGGTTTGTGCCCACATTGTTGTTTATAATGTGTCACGGAGCCACTGGAGTGAGCAGAGCGTCTAATACAACAGTCTCAGAGTTGTGATTCTGCTGGTTTCATCAGAACGTGACCTCCAGTTTGTACACAAATGTCACTTTCAATTCAAACATTAGGGAAAATATTCCAACTGTAAAGACTTGCTCAAATTCAACATTTACAGCTGATAAGCGCGTCAGACAGTTTGAAGTATTTTACATGTCGTCAAGCAGACGGCATCTTTAAAATTCACACATCAGCTTAACGTCTTGCTGCCCAATGAAGCTAATCGTTAAAAATGGCAGAAGACACTAGAAAGCAAAGCAAAACTGAATAATCACAACACCGAAGCATCCGAGAAGCGGCATGTGGGAGCATTTTGGCATCCTCACCGTGAAAAGTAAGAGATACATTTGTAAAGGACGCTGCCTTCAGGCTCATCGCGGTGCTTTTTACGACACTAATGTGTCTCCTCAATTCTCTCAATCACATTTCTTCCTTACGTCTTCCCGGCAAAGACGCGAGAAAGAAACGGTAGAACGAGACGCAAAGCTGAAGCTGCCAAATGAGAAATCATTTGCTCCACAGCATCAATCTTAAGCGACGCCAGTCACTGGTGACGTGCTGCACAGTCACATCACCTGTCAGATCAAACCTACAGCCATGAAGGTGCAGCAGTTAGATGTCACGCCACATGACAAAAAACTTCTGCACTGGATATGTGTCGGTGTTTCTTTACTGTAAGCTTCTTCTGAACCCTTGTTTCCTGAAGGAGCATTTAAGGAATTCACAGGGGAAAGAAGACGTGAGGAAGAACAAGGCCAGTGTTTTACCTTCTACATCCAAATCTCGACTCGTTTTTACCCTTTGGACAATTCAGGTTTTTCATTTCATCCTGTTTCACTTCCAGCTTCTCTTGTTTTAGTTGATTCATTTGTTTTTAAAACTTAAATCCTTTAATTCATGTTTTCATTGACTGTGCCTTTGCAGATGCTCTTACTTGGCTACACTGTAAATGAGGCCTTCATGCCTCAGTTTAGATAAAGGTTGATGATTGAGGACGTATACGAGTACTCTTGGGTTACTCAGGTTTGTCTAATGTTCGTTCTGTGCGGATCCGTGAAAGTCCATGTCGACCTGCTGCAGACGTCCACATGTTGTGTCGAATGGAACAGAGTCCTCCAAGCAACTAAAAACTAGAATAACAACAACAACTACACGTGTGAGGTGTCCACAGATCAAGGTTTAAGTTAGCATAATGAAAAGCCCCTCTTGTTTTCCATCCATGACTGACAGCTGCAAACACAACCTCACAGAAGACTTTCTGTCCATGCCACTATGTAGGTTACACATATGCAGATAGGTTCCTCATATACACACTGAAAAACATGATGCAACCTCTCCACAGCAAGATCAGCTGCTGTGTTTGTTTTATTTGCCCGGATAACATAGAAAAGACTAAAAACTGCTTAACATGAAATGTACAGCTGTGCTGTCCGGGTTGATTGGTTGGCCGATGTGATCTCATCTGATCAAATTCTCATCGGTCAGACACCTGCAGGTGCTGCTTTCAGAAGGAGAAAGGTTCCAATTCGACAGCCTTCTAGGATTAATCCATTATTATTGGCAGCAGGAGGAACTGACTGTGTTTGAACAACTTTACTACACCTGATAGATACTACTGGGTTTAACTGATTTAACGTTTATCGAACGTTTACTCCCAAACTAACCAACATCATGTCAAAGAAGGAGTTGACGTGCCTGCGTTTTGTTCAAAGATATGGACAAAAAGTCGAATATAAACTTTGCAAACAGCAGTTTGTATATCACAGCTCAACAATGAAAATGACAGATCCTCTAAAACCAGCAGCTAACTTGTTTGTGTTATGTTCTTGTGCTTCGATCATCAGTTGATATGGTTCTATTTACAGAAATCATATGAATATGCACGGGTGCAAGAGTCAGATCTTATCACTTCAGTGTAAAATAACCAATATAATATGCTGCAAATAGATTTTTATGTTGATTCAGAATTCATTTAATAAGGCCAGCGTTAGCGTGTGCTGTGGCTGAATAGTTTACTCTAGAGACAACATGCAGGAGAGGTCTTTCAGCCTTAGTTGAATACACTACAAGCCTAATAAAATACAGATGGAGCCCAAAACTAGCATCTAGTTCACCTTTGTTGCACAAGTGCAGTCAGCTCGCTTGACAGTCGGTGCACTCTCAAGTTTTAGGCCCGTGTAATGATGTAATTAAATGCACTCATCAGCCATGAATCCATGAACTAGCCCTTTACTCTGCAGTGATAACAGAACTGAGGCCTCACCTGCTCTTTGACCACCCAAATCCTCACATCCCATCACTCCAACTCAGACAAAACTTTAGCATTTTAACATGCAGTCAAGCATTAAAGCTGATCAGTGGGTTAATATCTGAAAACAGGAAGGTGTTTTGAATTCCTACGGGGCTGAACTACTTCTGGGTTCATTCCACACTTGCTGGCTCAACACTAAACTGAACACAAATGGCTTCATCATCTCCATTTAGTTTCAGTCACTGGCTTGTTAGTTTACTTGCATGTTTTTTTGTGCCTGTTTTTGATGTTAGTTTCAGTCACATTTAACATCTGCGGTCATCGTTTCTCCGATCACCTCAAACCACGGCCACAAGCATATTATTACACAACGTGTTATTAATGCACTTTGGCAGAACGCTCACATCCGCCCACGCACACTTATTGTCCTCCACACATGCAGAAACACACAAAACGCACGTTCGAATTCACGTCCTCCTCTGTGGTTCTTTTAACCACAAGCTCGAGTGCGTGTGAACTCGTCCTCCTACACAAGAACAACACAAGAGGTATTGGAGACACGCTCACAGCATCTGGAAGCTGCTACACAACAATGTGTGTCTGGAGCACAAATTAAAAACAAATGTTCATATTTTTACTTTTGATCTGGTTAAAAATAGCAATAGGCTCCTTTTTTGCAGCAGCAGGACTGTAAGAAAACATGATCTTGACTCTGCTGTGTGTGTTGGAAGCACAAACTCACCGTAGCATATTTCAAGATGATATCAGCCCGTTCCTCTGCTATTAGAGTCTCAATGTCTTTCTTCATGTCAATATCTGCAGGGGGAAAAAAAGGAAAGCAAGATTTGTAAGAGCTGGAAAACAACAACAACAAGTGAAGATGACTCAGATAAAAAAAGAGCACAGCTGATGGATGTGGGCGACTGTTGCCTTCAAACCAGCAGGACGAGCTGGTAACGCTGAAGCACACTTTAGTTTGAAATGACTTCATCGCAGAGAGAGAAAAAAAAAGCAAAGTTGGTTGTGTGCTAGCATGTGCGTGTTGAATTTAAACTTGTGTAAAATGCATTAGAAAGAATCTGTTGGAGCTGATTAAGCCTCAGTTCTGCTAAAACAAAAGCTCTGTCAGGAAAACAGATTGTAGTGAAGCAACACCAATAAAACCTGAGACCCTGTCATTGATTTAGGAGTTTGGATTTAGGTTGTGGGAAAACAGCGTTCTGCAGGTTTGATCACCAGACAGGCAGAGGTGGGAAGCATGAGACAGCTGGACAACAGAGCTTTATGACTGTACCTGAACCCACCACCCACAGCCTCCTACATGACATCTGCCTCACAACAACAGCAGGCTACTGGAATATTGATGACTTCTGTCGCTGCTGTGGAGACCTCTGAAGACTCTCTCAGAGATGTTGACCAGCTTTGTGATGAGTGGAGCTGCAATTAATTATTATTTTAACTCATGTTTCGATTATTAGTTGTTCATGCGGCTGAACAATTAATCAAAATATCATCAAAATCACAACACGGACAAGTGCAGTATCCAAAATACACCTTCTGCAAATTGGATACTTAAAAATAAAGTTCTAATACACCACAACCTGCCATTTTAAATCACCTTTAAGGTAACATACTTGTTTAGGTTAGGCTGCAGCAAAAGTCACTTCATCTTTTTTATTTTTTAAGTGGAAAAGAAATGCAAAAATGACCACCCCTGGTAAAATTGTGACTCGTATCACAATGTCTATACAATCAGATTTTTCTGCTTTGTCTCCTGACAAAGTCACATCACAATTATTTATATGTCACATTTAAAACAACAGACGCTGACCCAAAGTGCTTTCTACCAAAGAAATAGACAAAAGTGATAAATTTGCCCCATCAATTTTAATATTAGGGTTAAGACTGCACATTATTGTTGATAAAAACCCCAGAAATCCAACAATTGCCTTTGTGTGAGCACCTGGCAAATAGGGCCAAACATGGATTGCAATTGATTTTCAAATATAAATGATGCAATTAGCAAATCACAAAGGATGCACTTTGAGGTAAGTATTACGCAGCATGTCGGACCCAGACTTTATTTTGTATCATTACTTTCGTTAACTTGATTGCTGGATGTGCAAAACTTCGATACTGCTCCTGAGTCATAAATGACCTGAGAGACATTGTTGACAGAAAGATCCTGTTATTTTCTTCTAGAACTGTTTTATATTCTATTATTATTATCTTATTTATTTAATTTAACAGAGTCAAAGCTTTTTGGGGATAACTGTCAATCAGTGTTTCCCAAAAGCTCAAGATGACGTCCTCAAACGTTTTATTTTGTTCACAACCCAAATATATTCAGTTTTCTGCCACAGAGGGGGAAGAAACCTGAAAAAAAAATCACATTTAAGAAGGTGAAATCAGCGTATTTAGATGTTTTTTCTCACCTAAACCAATTAACTGATTATCAAACCAGTTGGCTGACTGACTAATACATGCAGCTCCAGCACTGAGTAGCCTCCAGTAGCCTCCCACCAGCTACAGGGCAACAATATATGAAACACAATGCAGCACAATTACCAGTATGGCCTGGCATTGTATGACATGGCGGATATGATATGATATCTGAGCCACTTGTGTGTCTTTGAAAACAATGAGCACAATCCCAGCTGGAGCCGGAGGCTTTCTGCCAAATCATCCCCAAACAAAGCGGCGAGGGGATTAATGCTGCTTAATCTGGATCCTCTGCACGGATCTACGCCAATGACAGGACCGCAGTGGTAATCTGGACACGCTACAGCACACGCAAACCATCTGGAATAGGACGGATTATGCAGTGAAAGTCTGCGATTCTCGAAGCAGGAACAAAGAGGAACAAAGAACGGTGAGGATCCTCAGACACTAAGTACAACAGCATGGTGTCATAAAGACAGAGATGGGTCCTTTGTTGGTTTAACCCTGCCAGCAGCTTTCAAAGGCATGTGTTAGTCTAAAAAAATCATTAAAATGACACATTTATCTGAGCCACAAAGTGTAAAAACAGAAGAATTTGTCAGACTTTTAGCTTTCAGAAAATCCATGAAGGAATCAAGTGTGACGTACAGTTCTATCAGGAAAATTAGCCAAATATAAGGTTAAAATTAGGATATTTCATTTAAACCACTTTATCTTACATGTCTTATTCAAAAACTCAACAACAATAAATCGTTTGCACTAATTGGATTTAGTAAAAAAAACATTCTTCACTCTCAAGCTCAAATGAGAAGCCATTATTTATCATGTGTGACGCCAAATAAAATATTTAAACTGTTATATTTCACTTAATCCTACATGTTTCATGCAACCTACAAAAAAATCCCCAGAAATCAACTGCATGATGTAAAGAACAATAGAATTCTTCACTGCTCAACACAACTGAGAAGACATGACTGACTCGGTTGTGACCAACAGTCACACGACAAAACTTCAGCGTTTTCAAATGAACTGCAGGCAGTGTTTCCACAGAGCAGAGAGGAGACGAGAAGACAGACTTAGAGGAATATAAAACATAATTGATTGAAGAAATAAACACAGCATGGCTCAGAAATAATACACAGAGGAGCAAGTTGTTGGAGATGCATTCAGCACGGTGAAACATCTCACCTCCCTCTGTAGAGCTGATGTGCAGACTGATGACAACACATAGTTTGTAGAGGCTGTAAAAATATAAATAGTAAAATACTGATAGCATATAGAGTTACCTTTTTCTCAGTATGGGAAACACCGGTGGGCACTTGGAAAAATGTTGCACATGCGTCTTACTTTTGTAAAATAAGTAATCAAAGAAACTCAATTAAATCCGTCATGCTCCACAGAAGACATGTGTGAGTTCTCTCTCCTTCCAGTCATGGTTGTGCCGTTTCCATAGAGGTGCAGGACTTCATAACGCAGAGAAAATGAGCTCACAGTGAGTAAAAATCTGACAAGAGCAAAAAGCAATCAGCAACTGTTTGGTGTTCAGAGGAAGAGCAACACTGATAAGGAAGATGTGGCTGCATAAAAACACCGTGCAGCCCTGAAATACAGACTGTCTCATAACAACAACCTGATGAGTTCTCAGGCGCCATCTGTGTCAGTTTGTGTACAGCGTCAGTTCTGTGGTTTGAATGACTGTGCTAGAAATTATCTTTTTCTTAATATGGGATGGAAACTATACTCTAACTTAAATTACTGGGCCAGCCATTGACCTATTGATCAGTTGGATGTTGGAGAGCAAACTTCAATTCTCATTGACGCTGACTGATCGGAGGAGCAGTGTGTGGAAGTATTTTGCATTCTTGCAATGCTGTTTGCTGACTTTGCAAAGAGCGCTGCCTGGCTTTACAACGATAACAGACCGGAGGGTTCAACAAATAAAGCAGAGGACGTGTGAACCATCTTGTCAGAGCACCTATTGTATACGTTTAGCCACGGTCGTCCTCAGGACGCCTGTCAGAAGCTTGTAAAAGGCCATTGCATCAAAGGCATTAACATGGTGACAAACAAAAAGGTATGCAGCGCTACATGTATGAAACCACAAAGAAGTGTATTTATTGTGTTTGAATTAGTTGCAGTGAATTGCATTTCAGTTACAGCTATTTCATAGGATTGTTTTGATACAAAAAAAAGCAGATGCAGGACAAGACATCAATTTCGTAATATATATATATACATTGCTTAACAAACTTATTAGAACACCCAGTGTAAGGTTTATGCCACAGTGGCCCAAAATTAACAGCATCGGTAACTACAAAAGCATTTTTTTATGTCTCTGTAATGGTTAACACATCAGTATGTAGAAGCTCTTTAACCAAAATAATATTTTTACTGCTTGAATATAATTATTATTGTAATAAATGGATGATCAAATTTACTGTTTTACAAAAAACTGAAAAAAAATAGTAAAGCATGTTATTATTTCTTGATTAACATTTCAAAATATAGTTATTTACTTGCATTCTTGAACAAGAAATATAGTTTTAGTGGTTGAATGTTATGCTTGATTTATTTCTGACTCCTCAGAGGAGCCCAGTGGCTCAAATTTGGGTATAAAAAGGTGAATTCTGTTTGAAATTCCTCATTCCTGCTCAAAATGGTCAAGCGTCAACGCTGAGTGTGAATTAAAGCACTTCATGATGCTGGATGGTAACGAGTTAGACAGGTGGTCTAATACATTTGTTAACACTGTATGTCCTGTTCTCATGTTTAAATATGCAGCAAAAAATAACAAACAGCAAAGTGTGAAGCTGCTGCAATCAGGGAAAAAGAGCAACATCCATACTGTTCTCACAAAATGAGCGAGAGGTTTGTTTTTAACAGAAGCATCATGTTTCTATGTTTTCAAGTCGTTTTCCAATCCTGCGTTATTTTGTCCCTGAAGCTCTAAATCAGTCGTTACAACTTACGACAAATGATTTTACCACATTTCCTTCCAGATGAGCAACATGGCGGTGCGCTTAGATGCAGCGGCTCACGGCTCTCCGTTTCAGTGCTTGGTTTTATATTGTTTTCTTGTTTGTCACCAATCTCGCTATATACTGTATAATGACAATAAAGGGCATTCATTCATTCATTCATTCATTCATTCATTCAGATCGTTAGTCTTCATGTGGAGTAAAATGCAGTGAATTGGACAGTGTAGTGAAATGGCGGACAAATTGGGGTCAAACTGGCCTTGATCTGCCCAGTTTATTGTTTTCTCTCCCCAGACTTGTGTCTGAATGTGGGTTAACCTGGTTGAATAATTCAGCGATGGAGCTCCTGTCTGGCCGACCATCGGTGACACAGTTAGAGCAGAGTGGTCCTCACTCTGCTTTATTTACAACATTTCCATCCTGCTGTTAGACTGAACATCACACTGCATGAGCCTGATGAACATGTTAGGGTTAGGGTAGGTAAAGTCAAAGACTCATTTGAAATAGAAAAAATTTGCACTCGCTCAAATTTGGGAACCAGACAATTATTTCTTCTGGGTCAAATAACCAAGTGGGTGTGACTGATGAACTTTATAAAAAAGAGTAAAATGCTTTCACAGTTACAACTTGGACTTAAAGTGTGAATCTTTATCCAACCCCCCCCCCCCAAAAAACAGACTGTCAGCCCATAAAAACACGCAGCTTTCTACAATCTATAGTTTAGTTTAGGTTTAATTCTTAAGCAGCCTCTAGTGGCTGTTCCAACAAATGCCTCAAAATAAGATATGTATGTTCAATTAACAGTGACTTCTATTGATGGGAGCAAAGACAGAATTCAGGTTACAGGTATAGAGCAACGAAGTTGAATTAGGGAGGAGGTCAGGCCAGATGGACGGGTCAACAAAACACTGGACTTTAAAGAGTCCACATTATCTACATTTACAGACTTTTCGTTGTATTTTGGGGTCTACAGATGCACAAAAAGCAGCTTTGTACATCTGAAGAAACTGCTACCATATTGCACGACTATCGTCTCACTAAGCGGTCACTATACTGCACTACAACCAGTGTACATAGGTTGTTTTTGATATGTTTAATTCTATTTAATTTGATTTGATTACATTGTTCCTCTGTATATCCTGGATATATAGAGAAATTGACAATAAAAATCTTCTATCTAAATTCTATCTATACCACAGTGAAGGAAAGGAGAAACCCAAAAAGATGAATTTGTGGCGAACAAAACTGATGGTCAACGCCATTTCCCATTAATCATAAAACTTTCATCCATCCATTATCTATACACCACTTAATCCTCACTAGGGTTAAGGGGGGCTGGAGTCTATCCCAGCTGACTCAGGGTGAAGGCAGGGGACACCCTGGACAGGTCACCAGTCTATCACAGGGCTACACTTAGAGACAGACAACCAAGCACACTCACATTCACACCTACGGACAATTTAGAATCACCAATTAACCTCAACATGTTTTTGCACTGTGTGGGAGGAAGCCGGAGAACCCAGAGAGAACCCACGCTGCACGGGGAGAACATGCAAACTCCACGCAGAAAGATCCCGGGTGTCCTCACCAGGACACGAACCAGCGACCTTCTTGCTGCAAGGCAACGGTGCTGACCACCGCTCCACCTTGCAGCCCACCATAAAACTTAACCCCCCTTTTTTGTTGCTGTAACAATAACAGTCGTCTCCCAAACAAGCTGCTTTTGTGACTAAACATGACACAACCTGGATGATTTTTAACAAAGGGTTGGACAAATCAGTGAATAATTAGGACCTCAAGTCACAAGATCTTGTTCAATTTGCACCATTTCTATCACAGTGACTAGAAGAGCTGCAGTGATAACTGATTAGTTGCCACCTGTTAAATTAATTAGCAACTATTTTGATAGTCAATTGTTCTGTTTGATCAATTTTCAGGAAAAAAGAAGTCAAAATTCCCAGATTTCAGCATCTTAAATGTAAATATCGTGTGGTTTCTTTCCTCCTCTATGACAGTAAACTGAGTATATTTGGGTTTCACACAAATCAAGACGTTTGAGGAACGTCATCCTGAGTATTGGGAAAACAGTGGTTAATTGCAGATTTCCAAATTTTCAAGATATCTTTTGGCTGTGACCATCTCAGACTATAAGACCTGTCTATTTATTTAAAGGCTACAACAAACAATCCTCCAAACAACCAACGAACAGCTTGATTGAGAGTGTTAGAAGGGATTATGTCAATAATTACTGTTATTTTTCGACCAATCACGTCGTCGATTTCTGATGAAGTAATGACGCCGGTTTCACCTCTCAGGCAGAAACCAACTTGAATATTCCTTTTACATCCGGTATGTTTTTCTGCTGTAATTTTTCATTTCAGAGCAGTCATTAATCTCAGAGCTTCCCTCTTGGTAACCCTGAAAGAAAATCATCAAGCTTTTGCAGCCCGCAATGGTCTGAATGTTTTTCCACATTTAAGTTGTGAGGAAACTCTCTGAACAAACACAGGTATCAGAACGCCTCTGGGTCACCCAAGACCTTCACCATTTGGATCTTGACATTTCAGACAGTTTCGCATAAATACTTGAGATCCTAACATACTTTGGCTTTGGGTGTTCCGACCGGGCTAAGTCTGGATTTCAGCGCCGTCAGCAGAGATTTAATGCGTTGTAAATTCGCTGGAAACTGCTTCAGAAGTACGATACATCAGCTGTGGCCCTGCAGAGGTTCACGCAGAAAGGTTGATCGCTTACAGAAGCTTTAAATATGAGCTGTTTGGTGAAGCATATGGCAGCGGCTGCATGTGGTCAGCGCACTAAATCACAGCGAGCTCTGGCAGGAGTCCCAGTACGAAGGGTGGAGGCCCAAACTGGGAGAGAGGAGGGAGACCGGACGGCGGCTCTGGGCTCTACCTGAGTGACGGACAGTTTCCTATAAGCACTGAGGGCGTGTTTTAACCACAGACTAAATGCCTCCAAACCTGGATCATGACACTAACTGCATCACAGAGGAAAGATCTGGGTTTTAAACATGGGTCTGAGGTGGTTTATGGTCAGAAGAAGGATTGTTCAAAGTGGGGAAAGTGTCATTTTTCTTGACCTCTGTAACTCCAAGCTACTGAGGATTCGTTTTAAAAAGAGCTTGGCTGCACCAGAACCTGAAAACAGTATTAAAAGCCATGCTATGCTAAATTTAAACTTAGAATCTGGTTTATAAGGTTTAATAAATTTAGAGCAGAAGTCCAGTTTATATAGAAGCATTCTTGAGAAGGAACTCAGGCT
>NW_007579877.1:49252-53431 GCF_000690725.1 Stegastes partitus
ATGTCAACATTTTCTTTTAAAAAGCTTGACGTTTGACCTTGAAACACTTGAGTCTCATCTGTTAACGACTCAAATGAATTCATGCTTCAAAAACATGAAACTGAAAGTTGGAGGTTTTGTCAAAAATGACAAGAATCGGTAGTCGCAGCCCACATTAGGAAATATTGTAACTGAGTCAATCAAAATAATTAAATGACTAAAAATCAATAAACACGGAGAGAATCTGGAGATGTTAGAGCCCTTGGTGGTTTGGTGCCTACTTTGATTGGCCAGTGGTCCACCTCTGGGTCTGGGTGACTGTGATGGGCTTTTATTGAAAGATTCAAAAACACAATGAGGAGATGAATCGAAAAATGAAAATGATCATCAACAGTGCAACACTGTCTCCACATACATGCATGAGAAACAATAATCAAGTTATTAAATATAAGCCATGGTGGTGGTGGCATGGATAAATGCAGCGGCCACTTCAGGAGACAGTGAAAGTGAACATATTGAGTGTCTTGTCCGATTGGCGACTATGCCGGCAGTTACCCAAGAGAGAGGGAAGAGCAAACGGTATGAACATAAACAAAGGAGGAGGAAGAGAGCCAGGATCCATGCTAGACTAAAGGCTAACCCCTCCAGACCAGCAGGACCGTCCTCCTACTCTCCAATGTCCACTCCCTCCACAACAAACTGGACGAGCTACATTTGTTGAGAGAAAACCCTCAGAGAGTGGAAAGACTGCTGAGTGTCTGCTTTAACAGAAATATGGCTCCATGACAACATCCCAGACGGACAGACAGCTGGAGGAGACGACATTATTCCAGACAGACAGACAGCTAGCTCTGGGCAGCATCTGCAGCTTCACCATCGTCACACCATCATGTGTGTCTTTGGTCTCCCTGAAGACCTACCAGGACCTGAAGAGGTTCACCATGTTTGACGAATGGCGGCACACATGGACACAGCGCCCCCTTCAGGAGGCAGTGAGAATGAACGTTTAGTGTCTTATCCCAGACGTGCATCCACAAAACTTAAATGATCCTGAAGAAACGCTCTCTCATCTTGCCTGTACTACAGCAGAATGACAATAAACCTAATTTGATTTGATTTTGATTAAAATAATGCAACACTTACAATTCTTCTGCAGAATGAGCACTTCTACTTTTTACTATAATGGCCGACTCATGTGAATTTGAGTGGAGCTGCAATGATTCATCAATTTGTTGTCAACATTAATCGCCTACTAATTTATGAACTGATCTTTTTTTTCCCCAAATAATGGCAAATGTCTGCAAAATAATTGTTTTGCTGATTTAAATACAGTAAAAAATGGTGTAATTATTCTGTCAAGGTTGTAAAAGAACAAATTTCCATTATAAAAATACATTGTTTTTTAAATGTTGACAATTTTTACTGTTTCTTTTATAGTCTACATGCAAAACAGTGCTTTGTAAAAACTAGACATGTACATGCTGTAAATTAACGAAAATGTGAAAATCTGTAAAAAGAAATTATGTACATAATGTTTAACATACATAATTTTTCTGTCAAATAACAGCGAATATCTAAAATGATGTCAATACAGTAAAATTAGCGTCATTCAGAGTTTTTAAAGAATATTTACATATACTTTTTCTTACACTTTTTTTTTTTACACTTAACATGTCAAGAACTTTAATAGCTGCTATCTTTAATGTAACAGAAACTGGAAAATCTGTACAAAAACAGCCAAGAAATAATTCCCCATGTTTCCTTCCTTCATATTCAGAATTTTTCTTTCGAATAACAGTGAATAATAATATGATTTGTTGACTACATTGTTATTGCTATGCTTGTAAAATACCAAGTTACCATTTGTAAAAACATAGATGCTTCATGTGCATGTTATTTACAGGGTTTGTTTTTGGTGTTATCATGCAAATTCATACTATTTTCTTTGATTTTTCTCATTATTGTCTGTAACAGGACAGGGATAGTCTGCAAAATAACAGTATATATATATATATGTTTAACCGTTAAAACGTGTCTTTTTTTGTTTACACATAAATTCAGGAGTCATAATGATCTAATAATATATAGAATAACGTTACACTCATGAGGTCTGTTTTCCTGCAGTCTGAGCACTTTTACTGCACCAGTAATGTCCCATTCACATGCTTTTAAGGAATAATTCCAATGCAGGATCTTTACCTGTGATCAGTGATTCATATCTAACACATCCTGCTGCTCTGCTTTGTTGTGAGCTCAGCTGAATAACTTCAGTATTGTTGCAGCAGCAGCAGCAGCTCCGGTGTCCCCGCAGGCCTGAGAGCCGCTGCTGCCTTCATGTCTCCATCTGACCGACGTGAACCACCGGGAGGTGACGGCGGCAGGATGCCGACCCGGTCTCCTCCCGGTTACCGACGATCCGGAGCCTAATACCCGCACAAAGTGTCATTTTGTGGGGGGTAAACAAACCCGCAGCCCCCGGTGGGCTGAACTCGCGATGCTGTGATTGGCGACGATGCTTCAGCCTCACGCGAGAGCTCTTTTTTATTCTAATGAGAATAATAAACAAAAGCAGGAAAAAATGAGCACAAAACAGTGGAGAATAAAACAAGATTACCGTGGTTCTCCGGTGTATTCCTGCGCTATCCGTGCAGCAGCAGCACAGCTCCGGTTCTTGTGGGCATTCTCCGGGGAAAGTGCAGCTCCAGCAGAAAGGAGCACCGGGCTGACAACAACAAAGCCTCCCTCCGTCACTCCATATCCACACAGCGACGCGCTCTCAGGCCAGCAGATGTTCACACGGAGCAGCTCCGGCTTCAGGATCCTCATCCAGCGGCGGCAGCAGCAGCACTGAGCAGGCGCCGCAGCGTGGCAGCCGTCAGCCCAGAGAGAGCCGTCAGGACCCGGCCTTAAAGACACAGAACCTCCGGGAGCAGCTGCCCCAGTCCGGACTCACCGACACCGAGCCCCGGGCTTCACTCTGCCGACACCTGCTGGAGACACAGCGCGGTGCAGCGATGGAGGGAAAGAAATGCATTGTTTACTTATATTTTCACAATTATTGACAACTTTTAGACAGCAGCTGTGTCCTCCAGTCATCTCTTAGTTTATTTACTTTATCAAGAAATGTTTACCTTTTTTTTTTTCTTATCATCTGACAAAGTGTTGGATGCATCTTGCAGATTTGTCTGTTTCAGCCATTCATATGTACCTTGCAGCAGTTTTAACTATTATTGACTATTGTTTGTTGGGTATGTCAGCCATTTATTCCTAACTATATATTCCTTATCATCCACTACAAATTGGAAAAGACAGAGCATGAGCAACTCCAGGAGGAGATCAAACAGGAGATCAAACAGCTGCAGGAGGAGCAGCTTCTTCTTCTTCTTCTTCTTTGAGGACGAGGAGATCAACAGACTCCACGGTAGCAGCAAGCAGCAGCTGTGGAGGAAAACGGCTGAACTGAAGCAGAGCCGGAGGGTCCAGGTGATCGGACTCAAAGCTGAGAGTCAGCAAGAAGGTGGAGGAGCAGGAACAGAACCTGGAGCTGCAGTGTAGGAAAGCTTCAGGAGGCCCATCAAAGACTACAGAGGAAGAAGGAGGAGGAAAACTAAAGACTGCTGCGAGAAAGGGGCTTTAAGATACTAAAGGATGCTGCTGAAGAGCTGACATCTTGATCAAACTGTTCATGTCTGACAAAGAACAGACCTAAACTCACCTGCTGCTACACAGACAAACTTCAGGCACTCAGCTGAAGAGCAGCCGACACTGAAAGGACAGCGAGCTGGAAGGACGGCGAGCTGGAAGCAGCGCTGGAGGCCAAGAGGCAGAACACGTCCAGCTGAAGGCCGAGGAAATCCTTCACTTCCAGTTTGTGGTTGTGAGTTCCTCTGTGCTGATCTGTGTCCACCAGGAGTGCAGAGAGACAAAGAGCTGGACAGGAAAGTGTAGCAGTAGAACAGGAAACTAGCAGGAGAACAGGAAAGTGTAGCAGGAGAACAGGAAACTAGCAGGAGAACATGAAACTGTAGCAGGAGAACAGGAAAGTGTAGCAGGAGAACAGGAAACTAGCAGGAGAACATGAAAGTGTAGCAGGAGAACAGGAAAGTGTAGCAGGAGAACAGGAAACTAGCAGGAGAACATGAAACTGTAGAAAGAGAACAGGAAACTAGCAGGAGAACAGGAAACTGTAGCAGGAGAACA
>NW_007579877.1:54532-55925 GCF_000690725.1 Stegastes partitus
TAGCAGGAGAACAGGAAAGTGTAGCAGGAGAACAGGAAAGTGTAGCAGGAGAACAGGAAACTAGCAGGAGAACAGGAAAGTGTAGAAAGAGAACAGGAAACTGTAGCGGGAGAATCTGCTTCTATTTGTCAAATATCAATATTTGGTTTTATTTAGAAAAAAAAAGAAAAAAAACAACCTTTTGAGCAAATAATTCCAAGATTCTTTCCTGCTTATACATTTCAAACCAGTTTTTTGCTCTTTCTTTTTATATATTTGCAAAGTAGAGGATAGTTTGTTGTGTTTTGTTATTTTTTGACATCTGTCTACCTGTGTGAGCTCTGCTGCATCTCTTCTGGTTGAACAACTTTAGAATCTCAGTCAGTAAGTAGATGAATAATCAGCGTTTGAGTGGAAGCAGGTCTAATCAGCCCGATTAACCAACTGATTCATTAACTGAGCTGCTGTTTACTTTAAAGCCCATCGGGAGGCAGTGCAGGCCTCTGTGTTCTGAACGATCTACATTAGAGTTATTTGGTCATCATGTGGACAAACAGCAGACATACAGTTTTTGTAAGTAACCAGTCAAGTTTATAGTTTTTATAACACCAGAGCTACTTCAGAATTTAAGGTCAAGTCAATGAGAAGCTAAATTAATGTCCTACTGACCACTTAATAAACTCATTAGGTTTATTACGCTTCATTTTTAGGTTATTAGGACACTTCACAGCCTGCACCGGTTTTAGATTTAATGATGTGACTTAGATGAGTCACACATGTCTTTATTGTAAATCATATTTCAAGGAGATGCTCACTTCTGGACCAAAAATAACTGCCAATGTTACACTTTACTCTAATAATTCTTAATTACTGATGGAATAAATACACAGTACCTGCAAAGAAAACCTAACTAGGATGGTTTATTTGAAGTTTACTGCCTTCAGGTTCAAAGCTTAGTTAACTCCCAAAATTAACTTTAACTGATTGATGGTACTTCAGCGAATTTAATTTAAAAAGTAGCATTGAAATTTATTTTTTTTCATTAACATTAAATATTCTACATTTAGACTGAGAAATATGTCAAGTTCATTTGTGATATTCGAAAAGTATGACACCAAACAAAAGATTTCAGGTGTCAAGAAACACAAAGAAGAAATTACAATTTGTCTAAAAGGAACCAAACCTCTTGAGTCACAGCGATGTAAACGTGTCTCAAATGACACTAAATTGGTCCAAAATGACTCAGTATTAGTTGAAAATTGCTTAAAACTTCTGCAAAATGACTCAATAATGTGCATAATAAAAATGGCATAAAGACATTTACTTGTCCAAAATGACTTGACGTTTGTTTACTATGACTCAAATTTAGTCTAAAAATGAATCATAAATTGTTCAAAATGACATGAAATTAGTC
>NW_007579877.1:57678-64995 GCF_000690725.1 Stegastes partitus
TCCAACTCTGCTGAAGCTGAAGGTCACGTCTGCCCCCAACACCAGACGTCGCTGCACCCACTCCAGAATCCATGTCCAAGTAAACTGCAAGTATTGAGCTTTTATTTACGAAACGGGTGCTTCAAAATTACAATTGGCCTTCAAACAAACGTTCCAAATTGAACGATTTATCTGCTGCTTTCGGTGAAAGGCTTTTCAAGTCTCCAGGTCACACTTCTGCTCCACGTTTGGTTTCTCACTGTCAGATTCTCACTCAGCATTTTCATCATTGTTTGTATTTTATGTTTATTTGTTGGTTTTGGTTAGTAATAAATGTTTTGTGCGTATACAGTTGTTTCTTGCATTTCCTATAGCTTACTTTCAATCACTTTTTGTATCCAATTTTTATAGTCACCTGTGCTCTAAGTTAATTCCCTGACATTATAAACCACTGTTGACTGATCACTAAGAGTAAACAGTTTATTAGAATTCTTGTGCTGACGTGGAGATTATTTCGCTGGATGTGTAATTTAAAGGTTGGTTTTGATAGTTTAATTAATGCAATAATTTCCTTATTGTGGAGATAAGTCTACTTTATTTCCCCCCCACAATGCATTGAAATTGTCTTTATTTAGACTAAGAAAAATATCCAGTTAATTTGCAGAACAGCCAAATAAGACCCCAAACAAAAGATCTCAGGTGTCAAGAAAGTCAAAGAAGAAACTACATTTTGTCTTCAAGGAACCAAAAATTGTTCATAAGTGTGTTAACTTGTCCAAAATGACTTGAAATTTGTCTGAAGGTACTCAAAATTGTGTCTGAGATGAATTACGATGACTTCAACTTGTCTCAAATGGCAAGAATTTGTCCAACATGACTCGGTATTGGTTCAAATTCAGTAATTGTCCATAATGGCATGAAGAGATTTCCTTGTCAAATAGCTGGACATTTGTGTAATATAACTCATTTAGTGTAAAATGAATCATAAACTTAACTGATCAAGCAACTTCGGTGGATAAAAAAGCATAAAAATCTCAATGCATTGGAAAAGTCTTTATTTAGACTAAAATATATATCCAGTTTATAGCCAACAAGACACCAAACAAAACTCAGGTGTCAAGAAGCACAAAGGAGGAGCTTGGCGATAACATTGATAACGGTAAAAAGGTAAATAATTAAACATTATGGACAATTAAAGCAAAGCATTACGGACGGAGGCCTGATATCGCTTCAGGATGTCCCTGCCGTCCTTGAAGACCATTCTGATCTGAGGAGGAAACAACAGGAAGCAGTGTGTCATCACTTCCTGTCTGTTCGTGTGTCTGCTGCTGTTTGAGGAAACCCACCTGATCCATCTGCTCCTTGATGTCCAGCATGTCCATGCCGTCCTCTCCTCTAACCGTCCCACCCGTCTTCTGGTGCATGTTCAGCGTGGCCATCCTAACTTGTACATTCCGCAGCATTTTCTTCGCCGCCGTTTCCTCGATGTGGTTCCACTTTCTGTACTGTGTGGAGACAACCGTTCAGAGGGAAGATGCCAGTCTGAGCTTTAACCCAGAATGTGATTTTGTCTCAGCCATGATTACCCAGATGGTGACTTTGGAGCGATTTCTGTCAAGCTCGGCCTGCAGCTGGGACAGCTCGTTGTTGACCTGCAGCTGCCATAGTTGGTGCTGCTCCTCCAGTTCCTGCAGAGTTTTCCTCTGCTGACTCTGCTTCTCCTGCTCCATCATTTCCTTTTGATAGAGCTTCTCTCTGAAGTGGAGGAGCTTCTCAAAGGTAGCTGCAAGCTCTACGGAGTCCTTAAACTGTAATACACAATCACAGACATTTTTGGCAAGTTTCATGTCCAGGACTGCAGTGTTAGCCCACACATACCGCAAAAACAGAACTATGTACAGTTTTGGGTTAAAAAAAACAAACGAAAAAACGCTACAGCTGTGACTTGTTTGTTAGAAAGAACTGTTTTTATGAAATCAACCACTAAAACTCTAAGTGCTTGGACAGAAAATAGTATTTTGGGTGGAATAAACCTTTAAAACCACAAGTCATTCATTAGATAAGTCAAATTTGGAGGGAATAAACCGATAAATGTGAAAACACTTGGACATTAAGTGGTATTTTAACGGAAAAATATAAGTGCTTGTACAGAAGGTAGTTGTTTGAACGGGCTAGATCAGGGGTTCTCAACTGGTCTCACCCTGGGACCCACATTTTCCCATGGTCATTAAGTCGCGACCCACTTTTTTTTTAGAATTCAACATTCAATATATTTTCCTGTGCAACATGCATTTCAGAGCATATAACCATGTATAGTAACTGGACCATGACAACTACATGTACAAAAGTGAATAATATAAATATCAAAACTACTCGAAAATAAAGTTTTGGCCAAATCAGGTCAGTTGTTGAAGTTAATGAGACAGCTGGGCATGTGCTCTACTCCTGATTAGAGTTTCAGAGTCTGGGGTGATGGTAGACAGAGCTGCTCTCAGATCATGTTCAGTGTCCAACCTGTTCCTCTGCTGTGACCTGAGCTGGACCAAGGCAGAGAAGACACTGTCACACCAACAGGTTGAGCTGAATGGTAAGATTGTTTTAACTGCAGGAGTGGCGAGAGATGGATACTCAGCCATCACATTGCTGCACCAGAAGTGGGAAAGGCTTACCTCCCCACATCTCTTTCTCAGCGTCTGATCACATGACAGCTCCAGCAGCTGATGCTCTCGTGCAGCCACATTTCGTTGTCAAACAGTTCTGCATCCAGGGAGCTAGTCTCAGAGAGGAATGTGGCCATTTCTGATTTAAGTTCGTAAAAGCGTGACAACATCTTGCCCCCTTGATAGCCAGCGGACTTCTGGGTGCGCGCAGGCTGGATGTGGCATATTTCCGCTTTGCCATATGGCAGGGGTGTCCAATCCTGGTCCTCGAGGGCCACAGTCCTGCATGTTTTAGATCAGGGGTGTCCAATCCTGGTCCTCGAGGGCCACAGTCCTGCATGTTTTAGATGTTTCCCTCTTCCAATGCAGCTGATTCAGATGATCAGGATTGTTATCAGGCTTCTGCAGAGCTTGAAGATGAGCTGATCATTTGAATCAGGTGTGTTGGAAGAGAGAAACATCTAAAGCATGCAGGACTGTGGCCCTCGAGGACCAGGATTGGACACCCCTGCCATGTTGCATTCCAACATCAACACAAACTTAAAATGAACGTCAAACAAACTATGGTTACCGTGCCTGTCAAAATAGAAGTTTTTTCAAAATAAAAAATAAGTCCAACCTGAGACGCACATTATATATTATTTAATTGTGACCACCCAGAACAGGTCCGCGACCCACTTTTGGGTCACGAGCCACCAGTTGAGAACCCCTGGGCTAGACCATTAAAAGTCTAAGTCACTCATTAGAAATGTACTATTTGGGTGGAATAAACCTTTAAGTGTAAAAGTATATGGACATTAAGTAGTATTTTGAATAAAACTATACTAATACACCATTAAAATTACAAGTACTTGTACAGAAGGTAGTTGTTTGAATGGAATAAATCATTAAAACCACAAGTCATTCATTAAAAATGTACTATTTGAGTGAAATAAACCTTTAAATAAGACAGGACTTGGACAGATAAATAAAATAAAGTCAGACGGTGTCCTAATGAATGTTACTTGCCAGAGGCCTGGTTGTGTGTACGTTCTGTCTCTCCTTCCCCCTCCTTTCTGTCTCATTACCAGGTGCTAATGACCTGAGTGGATCCACCTGGAAAGCTGACGTCCACCTGTCGAGCTGGCCAATCAGATGTGGTGTGTTGCAGCATAAAAACCAGGCCCAGTGTCAGATCAGGGGAGCTGCTGTTGTGACTGTGTGGTGCTTTGTCTGAGAGACTTGTTTTGCTTACTAGAAATGTGGATGTATGTTTCTGTGGTGGTGAGGTTGGGATGTTGGGTACCCGAACACTTTTCAGCATGTGGACATTTTTGTTCTACACATTAGGATTACTGGTGGGTGCCACCTATGTATTTATTGCAAAGCTTGGTTTGTAGAAAAGTTAGTTGGGTCTTTTGTTTGGGTTTGCTTTAAGAAGAGTTCGTCAGGCCTTGGTTTGTTTTCTTATTTTCACCTTGTCCCATTCCTCCACCTCTTTTTGTGAACTTTTTTTTTTTGTTGGAGCACTGTTGAAATAAAACTCAAATATTTGTTTGCACCTCACAATGACTCCCGCGTTTCTTTTGGTTGGCGTGTTGCTTTCCTCTTAAAAGGGGACGTAACAATGAAACTTTTGGACACGTTGCAACTGCAAATTAACAACTTCCAGGAGTCAAAATGAGCTCTGGACTCACATTTTTTAAATTTACAGTAGTTGTTTCAGTAAGATTTTCAAAGAAAAGACGGTTTAGTGAATGGATGAGTGTTGTTTTATGATAAACAAATGTAAATTCAGGTGCACTTCTTGTCACATAAATTAAGAAAAACTCATAGAACCTTGGTATATTTGACCGGCTGCTCCATAAAGTCCTGGTACACCGAGTATCTGTCCACCAGATGCTGCATCTCCTGCTTCTTCTCAGTCAGCTGAGCAGGTTCCTCCTTCAGCTTCTCAAGCGGAGCCTTTTCCTGAAGCATCTCTGTCGTCACCTTCTCTGCTTTCTCCACATGTTGTTTAGCTTCTTTGCACTGGAAGGAAACAGTCGTATGTTGCTCCACTCCCAACACTTAAATCATGTGCCACGTGTTTTTTTTTGGGTTTTTTTTGTACCTTCAGTCGTATCTCTTCAGAGAAGTGTGAGTTGTGCACGTTCTCAATTTCCTCATGCAGCTCCTGCAAACTCTCCAGTTGCTACGCAAAAACCACAAACAAAAAACAGGAAAAAGCTTAATTAGCGAGGGCTCTTTTCGATGTGATGTGAGCATTCGGCAGCGATTGAATGCAACTGAGTGCATTTATCTGGATTTTGCTAATAAAATCAAAATGTTCCAGACCACTGCTGCTGCAGATAAAAAATCTACCTGATGGGGTTCAAGCAGATTGTTGGAAACACTGTGATCATCTACGTACACATGTTGCCAACATATATCGTAATTTTTACGCTTAAATGTTAGGTAATACAGCTGTAATTGAAGGCGATACGAATGCCACACGGTGCTAAGCATGAATACTTGTTCCACTGTTGTTCAGGCAGAAGGTTGAGCTCGTTTCAGACCTGGATTTGTAACTTTGCTGCTCATCAGTCTGTTAAAGTGACACTCGTGTGGATCCTGCTGCTCGCTGATGCTGCAGGTACTTAATGCACTTTCTGCACCGATACTCTTTCAACCGAGAGGCTCAATACACAACTTGTGGCCACAGTCACACCTTTCAACTTTCTCAGTCTGGAGAAATCAGAAATAAACTGAAGTATCAGTTATCTGGGCACTTTGATCAGCTGCTATTAGTTTAGATTTAGTCTGTTGTTACATTATTATACGTTATACATCACTTCTTGTGGGAATGACAAATAAAGAGTTAATTTGCAAAAAACAGATGACGACATTTTTGTAGATTTTCAGAAAACTTATGTTTTTGTTTGCTAGAGATAACGACATGACAAAAATAGGGATAACTTAAGCTTGATATTGTCTCAGGAGGTAGGCGATGGAAAAGTGGGTTTTCTGAAGGTTTGTGAAGATGGATCTGTTTTTGCAAATGAACTCTTTAAATGTCTCTTGGTCTCTCCGTCGTTGTGCCAGAAACTGATGGCGATTCATGTGGACGCTGTTTTGTGCAGTTTTGTATAAATATACCTGAATCAAGCAGTCTCAAATATACGTCATTTTATTTCTGTGGTCATGGCAAAAGTGTGAAACTTTAGCGTTTTAACAGTTCATAGTGTAGTCAGGTTTTAGATTTGAGATGTATTAGAGGCAGTACTACTTCCAATGTTGAGGATACGGTGTGTAGTGTGATTTTTAGTGTGTAATTAACACGATTTCTGGATGCCTTTTATTAATAAATATGCAATTATCCTATAAACTATGATCTCTAAAAATGCAACCTCAGGAAGAAAGCAGTCGTTTCAGGCACAATGTTGGCTCTGCATTCACAATTTGGCAAAACTGCTGCACATATGAGTTAAGTAGTTTCTTTAAAGATACTTCAGTAGGGTAAAAACAACTGGATTGGTTCCAGGAAACAAACTGATACCTGCTCTAACAGACGGATCACTTTATGGCATAACAGCTGAGTGAAGCCGTTGAGTAATGTGTGTCTGACGGACAGAATGCAGTAACTTTAACAGATTGATGCTTCGTATCCTAAAATCATTCACTACCTCCTTCTTCTTTTTGACCTCTTCCAACTGTTTTTGTCTCTGAATCAGCCTAAAGCACACCCTGTTCCTCCTGTCCTGAAATTCATCCTCCGACATCCTGTTGAAACACACCCAGAGCAGCAAGTTATTAACCGTCGGCGTTAGTTTTCTTGACTTGACTCACTCCGAAAGCGTCTCCTCACCTGGTAAACCTCCTGCTCTCCGTTGTCTTCCAAGATTTTCAACGGAAAAGCAAACTTCCCGTTTCACTGATGTTTCTCTTCGGTTAATGTCACTTTTCAAGACTTTTCTAACGACCTCCAGCTGATTCTCCTCATCTGTTTCTATGGCAACGCACCGCTAACTGTACAAAGTGGCTCAAAGAAAAACACATCCTCACCAACAACTGTCAAAATGTATTTTCATTTAATCTGTAAACGGAACAACTGAAAGATGTTGTGGAAAATATGTGTGATTTTCAATGCATTTTATTTTTTAAAATCGAACTTCAGTTTGATGTGGAACTGATTAAAAACATGATGAAGATTTATTACATGAATAAAAACGTGATTCTCACAAAAAAAAGAAGTCAATTAACCCATTATGGGCTGATGGAAAACTAAGTTTCAACTGTTTTGAACAAAAGATATGATTTAAAAACGTATCAGCTTTGAAAAATCTTTTGTTTTATGATGTGTCTTTTTGTTTGTTTTCTTACACAATAACCTTCAGCTAACTAGCAAACAGTGTTTTTCAGAGCAGGTTGTCCTATAGAGCTGTGGTTCCCAAAATGAGGGTCGAGACTGACAAGAACAAAAAAGCGAACCCAAATGCACGACTCCAAAAAACTCAAAAATGTTCTCAAACTGATTTATTTACAAAAGTATCAACAGAAATATTCAACAATAAAAAACCAAAACTCAAAACGTCACTCTAACGAGGAGAATAAAGAACCAAAAAAATCACTCAATGAGGAAAAACTTAATCTTTCTAAACAAAGTAACAACTCAAACACTTGACTAGGAAAGAGGCTGAATACAAAGTAGCAAACAAAA
>NW_007579877.1:65005-84033 GCF_000690725.1 Stegastes partitus
TTTTCTTACACAATAACCTTCAGCTAACTAGCAAACAGTGATTTTCAGAGCAGGTTGTCCTATAGAGCTGTGGTTCCCAAAATGAGGGTCGAGACACCGCAAAGAGGTCGTGAGATGATCGCCTAGAAATCAAATAAAATTAAGAAATGATCACAAACAGTAAATTTTAGTCCGTATTCTTATAAAAGATCAGAAAAGCTTGAGTCTGCTGCTCCTACAGACTGTACATTTTCTCTGTACTACAGTTTATACATGGAGATCACTTTAACTACTGCTACAATAAATGACTGTATATTAATATTGTGCTTTTTAGGCTGTTGGGTTCTATTGCGCTGTGTTCTGTTGGGCCTTTTAGTGTGTGTTTTTATGCTTCAGGCACCTCCAGGGACAGTGGGAGTCTCTGGTGTCGCTATTTTTTCAATTGGAAGCTGAAAAATTTGGGAAGCGCTGCACTAAATAATGCAAAGTCGACACAGTGATGGAGCCAGACAATTTTTTATGGGCATTGTTAGCAATTTCTTCTCCCAAAATTCAGTTAAACTCTGTGCTACAAGTGGATGGAAACTGAGCTGCAGTAGATAAGAGAGATCTTTAACATCCTTAAAAGATTCTTTATGATTACAGAGTCTGAAATAAAGGATACTACAAATAAAAATACTTCACATGGTGTCAGTTTATTAAGCATATAAAGGGTGAATTTCACTGCATCAACACAGCAAAATATGATGCCTGAGTGTCTGCAAACCATAAAAAAAAACAAAAAAACACAATGCAAAGCTAACAAGTGGTTAAAAATGTAACTTCATCTGTAATTTAGTTAAAATAAAGATGTGTGTAAATTTGGTTAAGCTTCACACAAAACAAAAAAAAAATGGAATGAATAAACAGGTTAGCTTCGGTTAATTATGACTTCAAATAAAACATACAAGTGATAGCACGAGTCCACAGGAAAGTGCAAATACTTAGTGGCCAAGCGTTATGAATCAGTGCAAACAGCAGAACTCGACAAAATTCACAAAGCAGACGTCCTGCAGCTCGTAAGCGAGTCCACAGGCTACAATAACAACTACACAAATCAAGCGTTCCTTCTTAAATCCACTTCACACATCGAAATTTTCCCTGATTAGACCACAGAAATCCACATAACAATAACACAACTGGACGTCTTCGTTATTAAACTTTGCACGTGTTGAATTCCCTTTAAGCTTTTGAGGCGGTAACTTCAAACATCTACCATCTGAACGTATTTTTGTTTTAGCATCATTTTAATATTTAACAACAAATATTACTCCTTCCTGATGTAATATTTTTGCAGATACAGCAACATTTCTTTCCCTTAATAGTGTGATTTCTATAAAACTCTATAAAACAGGAGGAATGTTAAAGTGTTTGACCCCTGATGAAATCCTAAAAAGCCAAACGACTACTTTGAGGCTGCCGTGTGTCGCCTGTTTTAAATGATAGAGTTTGGGGTCAGTAGGACAGCAGATTTCTACATGTTTAACTCTGCTGCTTGTCAGACTTCCTGCAAAAGTGGCATTACAGCGATAACTGGAGAACTGTTTTTAACTCAAAGCGTCCTTGTTTGAGCTGGTCGGACAGATCTGATGATGCTTTTTTTCCTGATGATTACAGAAATAAAACTTCTTACTTGTTTTAAATATTCTGGATGATATATTTCCTTAATTGTAACTTTCCAACACAGGATGCCTCATATTACACACTGACATTGCATAAAAATAACTTCCTCTTTCCTCTAAACCCTTCACAAATCACATTACCTCCACTGCACAGCTCACTTTGGTCTACACGCTTCCCTCATGAGTATTCAGGTTTGCTGTACATCACACGAAACCTGCTAAAGGGCAGATACACCCAAATTAAAACACAAAAAACACTTTCCTCCAGTGGTATTTTATACAAACAGGTTCAACTGTCTGTGTCTTTTAAAATAACAGCATTGTTTCTGGAAAGGCACTTTTCTGTTGAATGTTTTAATGCAATAAAAGCTCGTTTTTCACTGCCGTCAGATTCATAAATGATATTTCATTCACCTGATTTGCATCAGGGTAAATCTAGACACAAATATCTGCATGGAGAGATACCACCAGGGGCTAAGTGAGAAAATGTGGCTGTTGTTACACTTCAGTACAATACAATGACTTCAGAACAACAAAGTGTAGGATTTCCGGTGAGGTTTCACACTCACAGCCAGTGGAACGGCTGCTGCAGGATCTGAGCTGCAACAACAAAGTGACTTTGAGCTGTTGTGCTCAGTTCATCCAGGCGTAGTCAAACAGGCCGCTCCGCTTCCACAGCTCACACTGAGCCGGCGAGTAGCTCGGGACCACCGTTAAGTTGTGGGACAGAAGAGCGGTGGCTGCTGGGTATTCAGGCCAATCGGTCTCCATCTTACCTGCAAGACAGAAAGACAAGCACAGAGTGACTTCAAGGCAAAATCCAGAATCAAGTAGCAGCAGGACGAGGGAATCGCTTGACCCCTTTCCACCTGATGGCATCTGTTCAGTTGGAAAGGAGTGATTCATTTACCTCTCATTAGTAATCCTGCAACTTCTACTATCAAAATACTGCAAAACTCAGCATGCAGCAGTGACTGCCACTTTAAAAATTACATAAGAATTAAAAGAAAATCTTTAATTTTTTGAAAAGATGAGCATTTTCTGAATCCAGTGATACCAAATTGCTGTATTTCAGCAGTGGGAAAACGGAAGAAAGAAAGTGAAGGGGAGCATGGATGTGGGAAGGGCATGATCTGAAAGGTTCCATGTGGGAAAAATCTGTTTTTAATATGTTTTATACGTCTTAAAGCCTTGTAGGTGTTTAATAAAAGCTGCGATTATGTGAGAACACTGACTATTACCAATCTTTTAAATGGCCTCACAACTTTACAAATCAGCAAAGATTTTATCCAGTATCAATAATTGTGTAGCTCACAGCTTGTAGGATCTTGCCTCCTCACTGCTTCCAGGTGTGACATTCAGAATAAACAGCCATCTCTCTAAAATGACTCTAAAATTTCTCAACCATGAACGAAGCACCCCAAATGATCTGCAGTTTGCTGTGAGAGTGAACACAAGAGTCTTCATGCACTCACAGCATTTGAGAAATTTAACATCAACTTTATCCATTTTTTGATATCCTCAGTGTTAGCATGTTGTGCGGCCGATGTGGCTAGAGTTACCATTAGCTTTAATCATACGGTGAGAATTCTGTGGGAAGTGCTAAAAGCTAAAGGACATAAAGAGAAACTTTCATTTATAACCAATAAACAAGGACTGGGTTGGTTACTGTATTTAATGCCACTGTTTGTGTGTCATTGCAACCTGAACTCAGCTGGTGTTTTATTTGTTCTGTTTCACTCAGAACAGCTCTAAAACCATGACCTGTACACGTCTGGTGAAATGAAGCATATTTGCAGTATTTGAAAATTAAAAGACACATTCTGGGGAAATGTGAAACTTTGATTAATTTGCTGAAAAGGGGGAAAAATATGGGACTTTAAACAACTGGATTCCGCATCTATCTGTTTTGTTAAGCTGTTAGATTCCAACCACTGATTTGTGATAAACACCAAACAGTGCCTGTTAGATATAGAACGGTTGGTCCATCTATCCTTCTGAGGTCAGATTTACACAACTCATATTTCACCTTTACAGCTTTGGTTGTTCTTAAGAGACAATCAACTCAAACACCTTCTTCTGACAGTTCACAGACATTTGACACTTAACAGAGAGTTTGGGTGTTCAAACGATTCAACATCACCTCCAGAAGAAACATCAACAGGTAACAGCCTCACCTGTTTTGGCAAAGCTGACGAAGCGCCGTGTGATGAGATCCTGGAAGTTCCTGTCCTCAGCAGACAAAGGTTTTCCCAGGAAGAGCTCCAGCCCTCCGAAGAAAGCCACGGCGTCCAGGCAGTGGAAGGAGAACCGGCTGGGGAACGGCAGCAAATCGCTGGTTGTGTTGACGGGTCCGGACGGCGTATGAGTCACCACGTATCGATACACAGGACTGTTCAGAACCGCTGAGAAAAAACAGGTTGTTAAACTTTATCTTAACAATCAATGTGAAAAGACACAATATTGGCAAATATACACAGATGCTGCACCTTACTGGAGGACTGATATACATATGTTGTGTCCCCCTGTCCTACACACAAAACCTTGAAGATCCAGCAACTATGTTTTTATTATTATTATCCTTTTTTGAAAAAGCTGCACTATAAAATGAAGTCTTTTTTCAGAAGCTGCCAGATATGAAACAACACATCTGGCACTGAGACTATTTCAAAACAATTTCTGATAAAAGATACTTTTAAATTTGCTTACATCACTCACTTCACATGGTCCTGGGGCTCCAATTAGTTTAAATATCATTTCTCGTGTTTTTTTCTATGAAATGCCAGAAAACGGTGAAAAATGTCTGTAATGATTCCTTAAAGCCAGAGGAAAGGCCATCATACCGCCTGTTGTCTTTGACCAACTGTTCAAAACATTTAAAAAATAGGAATTTACTTTTACAAAAAAAATGGAAAAAGCAGGAAATTTTAAGAAATAACCAACTCAAGCTGGGAAACATGTCTACTTTTGCATTTCTACACCATTAACAGGCAGAAACTGTTCAAACAGAAAAAACTATTGGATTTTCAACTTCCTGAGGGTCCTTGAACTCATCATGCGTGACTGTCAGTTTTATCTGGAAAAATAACCAAATATATGTTTGAATTCAAAATCACTTTACTCTATGTGTCTCCTTCAGAAATATGGCAACAAAAAAACCCCCAAACATTTGGACCAACCAGGTTTTGTAAAAAACTAAACATTCTACACTCCTCTGGGGAACGAAGAAGCCATTAATGGTTCAACGGTGACAAACAGTCATGTGATAAACACTGAAAGCTGTATCCACATCAAGCAGACAGGAGACAAGAATGGAATAAAAATATAACTGTAAATCTATAAAACATCTATAGTGTGGAGCCACCATTCATCCTAGTATTGGTAACACCTATATTGAAATATGTTGTTGTAGTTTCTTTTAATTTCTGTGAAACAACTAAATAAATTCAACTTTATTTTTTTTCTCTTTTTTATTAATGATTTATTGTATGGGCTGCATGGTGGAACAGTGGTTAACACTGTTGCCTCGCAGCAAGGAGGTCGCCGGTTCGCGTTCCAGTGAGGACACCCAGGATCTTTCTGCGTGGAGTTTGCATGTTCTCCCCATGCAGCGTGGGTTCTCTGACTTCCTCCCACTCAGTCCAAAAATATGTTGAGGTTAATTGATTCTAAATTGTCCGCAGGTGTGAATGTGAGTGTTCTTGGTTGTCTGTCTCTAAGTGTGGCCCTGTGATAGACTGGTGACCTGTCCAGGGTGTCTCCTGCCTTCACCCTAAGTCAGCTGGGATAGACTCCAGCACCCCATGACCCTAGTGAGGATTAAGCGGTGTATAGATAATGGATGGATGGATTTATTGTAATATAACCGTCACATTGCACAGGGGACATTTTTCACTTCTCTCTTCCTTCTTCTGTCATTTCACGAATTGTTTCAGCTCTATTTTCTGTATTTACTTCTGGGTAGTTTAATTTACAACAACGTTTTGTAAGAACATCACGTTTTGTTTGCAAAATCCTTCATAACATACATTAACTAGGAGCCCTAGGCTAATTTCAAGGTAATTTCACTGCCTTTACTTTTAGGCTCTTATCTTGAGCATTTTAAGAAATAGCTGTAACACGCTGTATCTTATTCTCTGTTCAGAACAGTCTCCAATATCCAGATCTTGATAATAATTCTTCCAGACCTTTTTATATTAGCCTTCATATCAGGTATCATCATAAAATGCTGGATAGATATCGTTTTCTAATTTTGTAGGGGAGATTGTGTGGAATGTGACATTATCAGACCTACGACGGTGGGATGCTGTATGTTGTACAAACTGAGAAATGTATGCGCTTAGTGGCTAACGGAAATAAATGTCATTGTTTTGATCACTGAGGGACAAACATGCAGTTGCCTACTTGGCGCTCAGTGAGTCAGTCGGGTTCCGAAGGTTAATTAAAGCTGTCAGATTAACGTAGTGCAGCAGCATTTCCCTTTGAAATGTTGTGCAGTCAGAGCAGCAGAAAACGTTAATATGCAAGTAAAGCACATCAGATCTGCACTCATGTACGGCACTTGAGTTAATGTGGTTTGTTCGTGGGAAAAATCCAGAACGTGTCCAGCTGTTACATGTTTCTCAGCTTAATTCAGCTTTTACGGAATATTAGCTTCTTCCATGTTTCAGGTAACAATAAATATTCAAAGTAGTTTGTTTTTTTTTCTTTGGTATGAATCTTTAGTCTCTCATTTATCATTTATTTTCAGTCCACATTGGCTGTGATTCAGCAAACGGGGGAAAAAACAAGCTGCACAACATGAAAAACCCAATGAAGCATGCAGGCCAAACAAATAAATAAATAAATCAGCCAGGATGCCCTGCAGTCACCTCTCACAACAGCTAAATGTCATTTTATTCTGCGCTTCACCACTGAGTGAGTTTAACAAGCCCCAGAGGCACAAAACCTACACGAGGCGGAGTCCTGCTGCATTCAAGGGCTGCAGCGGCCAAACAGAGAGACGACTGAAACTACTCCTAATGTATACTAATACTATCCTTTATTTACTGTAATGCAGAGAGGCAAAATATTTTACTTGTGACGTCAGAAGAGGAAAATCTGCAGGGACAAATACTTTCGAAATAAATAATAAAATAAAAATATTTTACATTTTTAAATTTGTTTCTATACGTGTCTCCTCTGAGCTCTGAGCATTTTACAATGAGGAATGTAGAGAAACGTGTTTTAGAGAAAATATCACAATTTTAAGCTGAGATTTGGAGATTTTTCTTGATGAAAGAGGAAGTCACACATGGGGAGTTCATGGTCTGTCGGAAATGTGAAAATCCACAGATTTTTTTCGGATTTTACAGTTTGTGGCTCTTATAAATGGTGTCATTTTGGTAATTAAAAAAAACTAAACAAAAAAAAACATGCCTTTTAAACCCAGTGGTGAGTTTAGGGTTCAGAAGTTTAAAAAAGGATGCAACGTTGTATGACTGTGTGAGAAATTAGAAAGAACTAACCACGGCTTTGCTTTGTTTCCCCTCTAGCTAAAGGTCACATCATGGATTTTTAATATGAACCACAGTCTTTCTGCTGCACCTCATTCACTGTACTGGCAACACAATTCCAAGCTTTATGTTTGGATTTCTCTGTCAACCCATTATTTAGTCTAAAGAATACCACATGTTGCCTGATTTCTATCTCCTCTATCATCACCATGAACTTGTCTTGCACAAAGCTTTGCTCTTTGCATTCGTTGCTACTCCTCACTAAACCCTCATTTGTGCTGGAATTACAAGGCAGGTGTCGTCATTTTAAGTTGATTTGACATTTATAGATCACAGGTGTGGAAATTAAAACCAGACCTGCTGAAGAAAGTTTTTTTTATGCTGAGCAACCTTTTGGAAAGATCTGAAGACTGCTAAGAAGAAGTTCAAGTGTAAATCAATGAGGTACCTGAATAGTTTGTCTACAGCTGCCAAAAAGTCATTAGAATTAGAAACATAATATCACAACAACGTTTTGGGAATCCAGACCTGTGACTTATACTCATCTGCATATAAAAATTTAAATCTAACGACCATTCAACTAAAATGTCTTTGGTGCACGTGGATTAAAACAAACAAAAATCAAGGTTTAACTAACAATTATCATTATAAATAGTCCAAATCTATAAATCTATCGATATGAAGTCTATAATGATGCCTTTTCTCTGTTTTTCCAGGCGTTGAATAGTGATATTCACCTGTTTGGATCCTGATACAACTGATGCTGTTTTTAAAAAGTTAATTAAAAATGCTGTGCAGGTCCACAGTAACATGGGACTTCTGCTATAGTTTGACAGCTAAATTAGATGATCTGAAGCTCATTTTTAGCATTAATTCATCTCGGTAGTCACCCAGCAGGACTCAGATCCCTGCTGGTTTTTTTGCTGCAGCCCTTTAATCATCATTAATCATTGATTTGTTTTAAGCCGAGGAAGCAGGACAGCTTATGATTTGAACTCTCTGAACCCTGAAACACATCGGCAGGTTTAAAAGGCGTGTTATCATTTTTAAAAAATTGCCAAAATTACAGCGTTTATCAGAGTAACAAACTGTAAAAACAAAAAGAATCATTGGATGTTTAACTTATTGACATTATTTGAACGAATCATGTGTGACATGAGGTTATGGTGGGAAAATGAACCACATCTAATCTTAAAATCATATTTCATCATTTTATTCTGCATGTCTCATTTCAGCCCTGTGATAGACTGGCGACCCTAGTGAGGATTAAGCGGTGTATAGACAATGGATGGATGGATGTCTCATTTAAAAAATTGCCAAAAATAAACAGTTTAGGAAAAATGTGTAATGTATATATCTTTTTAAAAAGCTTGAAGAAAAAGTATGCTTCTCGACTGGACTGCAGGTAGTGTTAAATCATTCATGGCATTATAGCTGTGTCACACTGTACAAAAGACAGTTCTGAGTTCCTTCTACCTCTATCCAGGGTTGTTCTGTTTCCATAGAGGGGCAGGACTTTATATTGCAGTGAAAAATGAGCCCACAGTGAGAAAAAAAAACAAAAAAACATCCAGAAACTGTTGTGGGTGCAGATGTTTTAATGATGGGAGAACTCAGTTTTACCTGCAGCCCTCCTGGCCAGGTCGTTGTTGGGGCAGGTGACCCTGATGTCGGACACCATGGTGGTGTAAGCTCGCTCCGGGCAGCGATCTTTGGTGGGACACTTGGCCGAGCTCGGGTAAAGCTTCAACGCCTCTTTGGGGAGATTCTCGCTGAAGGACTTAAGTTTATCTGAGAAAGCGGAGAGGAGACAGACAGATAAATATGGTAATAAATACAGCATGTTAGAGCATTTTAGCGACTCATATTTAGACTGCGGTGAGTATAACGGATGACGTGAGGCGACTGCTGATACTGTTTTTGTGGAGAATTCCTGATGATGTTTAGTGTTTCTGGATTAATCTCTTTTTGATGAATTTTTATAACTGTAGGCACAGAACAGGAGCTTCTGAATTGTTCTGTGGAGCTTCGTCTCCCACCCATCGATCTGCAGTAAACATTTAGCCAGAAGACACCCAGGACCAGCCCTTTTAATAAACTTGTTAATCCTGCTCCTATTATTGGCAGTCATGTTGTTCTCTCAACATATACTAACAGCATGAATCACAAAACGCTGGTAGAAAACATTTAATTGAACTCGAGGGAGAAGAGGAGTTTTTGATAATAGCTGCACAAGCAGGAGGCAGGGAGCCACAGTGTGTGTGCACACAAAAATAAATATCTTTAAATATACAGGAGTTCTGCATGTACACACAACCGAGTGTTAGAACAGAGACGGCCTCTCATGACCAACATGACTTGCCCGTTGTGTACAGATTTAAATATAATGACCTTTTCATTAGTTCTAAAAGGAAAAACTGTTCCCATGGCTAAAGAAAATTCTACAAACCACTTTGCAAGTTAATTAAAGATTCAGAAGCTTTCTCACCACAAGAGCTCAACGAACTGGGTATGAAAGCCTGTAGTTCTCTTGATACTGTACAAGATTCTTTGTTTAAAAATGTTATTGATTTGATTCGTCCTTATGTGGTCTCCATAATCCTTCTCAGAAAAACATGTCTTGACCCTTCATTTGCAGAACCACTAGGGATGTTAATGATTAATCCTTCATCAAGCAATTGCAAACAACAACTTAATTGATTAAAAATAATGATAAAGCAGAAGGACATGGATGTCAGAAAATGGAATGCAGATCACCTGTAACACTTGATTATGCCACCAGAGGGAGCCTCTTTCTGTTTAATGGCCCAAGAAAGTGGTCACTTGGACTACCAGCAGTTCTATGTTGGCCGCAGAGAGCATTGTAGGAATTTAGCTAAAAATGCCACCATGAGAAGGTCTCCTGTGACGCCTGATGCCTTCCGACCAAAGCTCCTATTACATGGGCCTGTGGACCAGCTTATGTCTAAAGTAATTTGCTGTTATTAGTTAGATCATTGATGAGCTGCGGATTGTCGGTGAAAAAAATAGCTCAAAATTTGCATCCCTACACAGAACTACAGACCTTCTTGTAATTCAAGCTAAGGTCTAATGTCGTAGCGACACTGAATGCACAACATAAGACCATATTTGACTGTTTGCAAAGCTGCTGCAACATTAAGTTTCAACTATAGTTAATGAAACTGCCTTGACCAGCAGTGTGTCAGCAGAGATTTACAGTGCAAACATAAAAATCAACCAGTCTCTTCTTATATTTTTACTGCAAAGTATATCACTCTTTGTATAGTGCTCTTTTATATGTCTTTTATACTTCACAGCCATTTTAATTCAACATGTGTCAGTGTTCAATTAAAAAAAAAAAAAGTATAACAACCGTACATTCTTGTCACTTCATGCCCCAAGGTCAATCGAATTATTAATAATATATTACACGAATAATATAAAATATATGCTGTGTTATCAGGATCTCAGTGTTACTCATCTGACAGATCATAAAATACAGCACTGAGCTGTAACAAAACAATGAACAGATGGGACAGAGGTGCTATGCAAAATATTTAACTGACGTCACATTAAAATGACGGCTCTGAAGTGAGTTTTCTTTCCTTGTGTCTTTAACTGTCTCCTCTGCCTGCATCTCAGGTGACTAAGACATGAAGAGAGGAGGCAAGGAAAAGCACCAAGGAGCTGAGTGTTGAGAAGAGGACAGATGACCCTGTCGGCTTTTATTTGCCCACGTCAGCTGACAGTTGCTTCATAACTTTATCCCTCAGAGAGTCTTCCTCAGTCTATGGATGTTAGCTTAATCATATTACACAAACGCTGCGCTGTGCTGAGTCTAAGAACAGAAACCGTAAGAAAAGGTTCTTGTTTTACACAATACATGGACTGCGAATGTAGAAACTAAAGCTGTCTGCACATGTCTTGTGTTTATTGTAGCCACTGTGTTATAAAAAAAAAGTATGAAGCAACTCACAGCAACATCATTTTCAACAGGTGTCAGTCTGGTTTCCAACAGAAACGTCTCTTCTCAGAGTCTGAAATAATTTGTAAGTGCAGGGTCACTTTTAAAAGGCAGTTTAAGACCCATTTGTTTAGACTTGCTTTTGTTCATTTTATTTTGTTTATCTTTGTTATTGCTTTGGCTCATGATTCTATCTGGTGGTCTGCCGCTCTTTTAGTTTATTGGAGTGAAGCACTTTGTGCCATCTGCTTCTGAAAGGTTCCATATAAATAAAATTTATGCACTAACCTACTTTCTGTGCACATCAGCTGGCATTACATACCCAGCAGGCTCACATGCATTTAGAGTTTACTGAACAACATGCTCTGAAAGTATCATACATGCAGTGTTACCATCTGGCACCATGCACCATGTCAGCTCACATACTTAACCTACAGAGACATTATTGACATTCTTTACATGTGATGCCTCCAACCTTGAATCCATCAGGCCAAAAGATATATATATATATTACATGTATACCTGTAAAATTACATGTACAGAGTCACTTTGGCAGCTATTTAGAGCCATGTTGCTGTGCTGTAGACCTAATTGTTTACAAATAATAGACAAATTGCTATTTGTCCTGATTAAGTTATACTTAACGTGTCGTATGAGTATGTATCATCTAGTACAGCTTGTCTCGCTGTCTGCAGGCTGCCCAGTTTTTGCATGCGCTACAAAGCCCTACAACAAAGTGGCTCGACTCGTCCACATGGCGGTGTTCCAGCAAAGAGGCATATTTGCTTGTGCACAAGAAGACGAGGTGGACAGGTAAGCCCTGTGAAGGATGGGGTGAATTCAGAAGATTTGCAAAACATGGCATCCCTTATGTTCTGTGGTGAATATGAGAGATGGCAAAAAACCCTCCTTTTCTTTTTGTCTGAGCAGAAATGTGAAGCTAGTCGCCTGCTTCAGCACCACCGGACTCTTTGTTAATGGACTCAGAACTAAACACAACTAACTCTGGCTAGTTTTTACTAAGTTGCGTTCTGGAAAAAGTGAAAGTATATTTATGGTCTTCTGCAGAAAGTGTTGCATTATAGGTTGCACTAACACTGCGTTGGCTGGCTACGATTTTCAGTCTGTTCATAGGAAGTTATAGAAGTTAACAATCTCTGAAAGCATTTGTGAAGGCTGCCACGGAGGACATAAATTCTTGACGACTTTTGAAGGGAACTTGTTACCTCATTTGCTTGCTTACTTTTTAATACCTCAAAAAAGTAAGCAAGCGAATGCAAATGAGACTTGATTTTATTCACTGCTCTGAAGCGGATAAACTAAGCTGAATAGAGAAGTCAGATGGTGACAGTTTAGGCTACGTCACACATGGCTGTGACACTGAGTAGAAGGAGCCGGAAACAAGTACATGCATCTATTGAAGTTACCTGCACTGTCATTCCACCTGCAAAAATGCATGCAACTGTCTTGCTTTGGAGACGCTCACATGGATCCTGCTGCTGTCTGATGCTGCAGGTATTTAAAAAACTTAGTGAATATTCTTTTTGTGATGTTTTTGAATGAATATTGCGGCTGAAATGAGGAAAAAGCCTTCTCTTAAACACTTCACACAATATGAAGTGCTGCCACCTGTGTGTGACTATCCGTTAGTGTGACTGGGTGCAGCTCATGTTGTAAATGATGCAGAAACCTTGTAAGATCGGACCTTGTAAGATTACTTTTAAAGAACTTTTATAGAAAAAAGAGCAAGGTGCACATTCAGACACACTTGTTTACAGTCAGCTTAATGGAAACGAGCACGTCTGAGGTTTTAGTGGCTACACCCACTGAAAATGTAGCTCCCTACAGCCGTCTACACACTTTCATTGAAGTTACCTGTTACAAACCACTGGTAGTCGCCCCACGTCCACATTGAGATGTTTTCAGCTGGAGGGCTGTGGAGGAAACAGAGAACACTGAGTAGAGTTCAGCTCAGCACCAGCTAACTGTGAACAACCTGAACCAGTTGAGCTCTTACCTGAAGTCGACCTCCTGCGCCGTCGTCCCCACGAGGAAAGGGACGTCGTTGTGGGTTCCGGCTTTCTCCCAAACCTCAAAAGGTGGAGCTTCGAGGACGTATCCGTCCACCACTGCGACCGGGCCGATACGCTGACCTTTAGTGGGAATGTCCACCAGCTCATCTGCTGCCCAGGAGGGGTAGTCCTGCCACGGGATGGCCTGGGAAAACATCAGTGTAAATATTCATGGTTTCAAATGGAGCCGATGTTTATTTTTCTGCAGCGCCCCCTGGTGGGTGAACACATGCATCTACTATTTACTGACATGTTGCTTACTAACCAAAACTAAGAATTCATATCACACAAATAGTGGTCTGAAAACTAGAGGGGGTTTAAAAGCTGCAAATATGAAAAGTTAGAATGAATAATTAAAGCGCTTCTATTTTTAATACAACCAAGTGCATTATGTGTATAAATAAAGGCAGCGGAGATACGAGCAAAGCATTCATAATAGCTCACTTCCCCAATTGGAAAAGAGCAGCCACACAAGTTTTAAACAGGCATATCAGTGGAAAAGTTGTTACATAATCATCCTTGTGCAGCTGTAAAGACTCTCTGTACCGTCTCCTCTTGTGTTTGGAACCATTTTTGGAGTGCAGAGTTTTTTTTGGGGTCAGTAAAAGGACACATTAATGAATAATGTTGTGAAATCAGGTGTAAAAGGAAACTCATTTCAACCAGTTGGTAAAATAAGGAAACTCATTTCAACCAGTTGGTAAAATAAGGAAAAATTCATCTGTTTACTTAAACTTGTGAATCACAACACAAAAATAAATGTAAGCATTTAATAAAAATGTTACAAAACAATAATAAAAAACAAAACAATTTACATGCAAACTCTTCTTTTCTTCTATCCTGAGTGGCAGCTGGAAACATTTACTGTGACATTTTAAAAATCTAATAACAGTAAGATGTCTCGCTTATAAAACTTGAGCAGTCATCAGGGCTACGTATTATTCATAATTCGTCCGCAGGTCACAGTCACAAATGTTACACTGAAGCGCTTCGCAAGTGAACTTGTTCCTCCTTGGAGGATCTTGTATTTAATAAATCCTGATGGGGGTTTCAGAGGGGAGGCGCTGAATACCTGTGTTTAATCATGGCTGCAGATTTGTCTCTCCATTATGTTTAGTGTCCCATTTATTCATTAAGTTTCACGGTAAAATTTGTGAAGTTCTGGTCCTCCGATACCTGGATGTGACATTTTAATCCATCAGAATGAAAAGGCAATTTTAAATTTTGTCAAAATGTCTTTACTGATCATAAAGATGAGCTACGAATTAGATCTTTTATGAAATCGTCAAATATTAAAGAGAATATTAAAGAGAATAACTACTGTAATGTATTTTTCTGTTATTAGATTTCTTTAATTACTGAACATCCTCTTTATGAGACCTTCACTCGTTTTTTTTTTTTTACACAACTCTAGATAGAACTCTTCCCATAAAAAGTATTCACTTCTCTTTAAAGTTTTCCCTTTTTATTACTCTTCAACATTCCTTCATGGTCAATTTAATTTAGCTTTCTGGATTTTACCTGAAGAAAAAAAAAGACTCTTTTCTGTCAAAGTGAAAGCAGATTGCTACAAAGTAATGTCAATTTAAAAATAGAAAATGTATTAGCGATCCTTCAAGTCAGTATTTAGATGCACCTTTGGCCACATTTGCAGCATTGAGCCTGTGCGGAAAGGTCTCGGTCAGCCCGGCATATCTTAAACTGCAATTTTATCCCATTCATTTGTTCAAACTCTGTCAGGTTGCACTGGGATCATAAATGAACAACCCTTTTCGAGTCCAGCAACAAATTTTCAGTTAGACTGAGGTCTGTGCTTCGACTTGGCCACTCCAGAACATTCACTTGTCTTTAAACCATGTCTGTGAAGCTTTGGCTGTATGTTTTGGGTCATTGTGGTGTTTGAAAACAAGTCACAGTTCTCTTGCAGATTGCATCAAGTTGTCCTTCAGAATTTCCCTATACTTTGCTGCATTCATTTTACCCTCAATCTTTACAAGACCTCCATGGCCATGAAAAGCATCGTTACATCATGATGCTGCCACCACCATGCTTCATGTTAGGGGTGGTGTATTCGTGATGGTGTGCCATGTTTGATATCCACCAAACGTCGCGTCTAGTCTAATGGACAAAAAGCTTCATTTTCATTCTCATTAGACCAAAGAATCTTCTTTAATTTGACTTCAGAGTCTCCCACATGCCTTCTGGTAAACTATAGTCTTGATTTAATATGAGCTTTACTAACAGTGGCTTTGTTTTTGTCACTCACTAATAAAGCTTTGGCTGACGAAGACCAGGAAACAGTTGCTGTATGCACAGTCTCTTCCACCTCAGCCGCTGAAGCTCTCAACTCCTTCAGAGGAGTCATAGGTGTCTTGATGGCCTCCCTCACTCGTCTCTTTCTTGCTCGGTCACTCAGTTTTTGAGGATGGTCTGCTCTTGGCAGATTTGCACATATGCCATATTCCTTCTATTTCTTAACGATGGATTAAACTGTACTCTGAGATGCATTCAGTCACTTGGAAATTTTCTTGTATTCATCCTTTGACCTATGCTTTTCAATAACCCTCAATAGAGTTGCCTGGAGTGCTCTTTTGTCTTTATGGTGTAGCTATATTCAGGAGTACTGATTCATTAGTGACTGGACCTTCCAGATACAGGTGTCTTTATACTACAATCACTGAAAAACATTTACTGAACTCAGATGATCTCCATTTCACTAACTGTGTGAATAGCACCACTTGACTGCACCTGTGTTGAATTAGATGAATTACTTTAAAGGGGGTGGATAATTGTGCAGTCACTTATGTTACATTTTGTAATTAATTGACATTACTTGGTAGAAATTAATTTTTGACATGAAAGTCTTTGTTTTTGTAACATTTTGTCAAAACAGCCAAATTTAATTGACCATGACTAAATGTTAAAAAGCAAAACAGGAAGGTGAATACTTTCTGAAGGAACTCTATCTTGCTTCTTACCTGCAGGACTTGTCTGACAGAGAGACGTCTGAGACAGGCCACATCTTTGCAGGTCGTCTTATTCAGAAATACCAGGTTGTCGGACTCGGCCTGTTCCAGCGTCGCGTTATAGACGTACGAGCCGCTCATGTCCACCGCTGCATGGAAAAGATCTTTGGCCAGCGGGGACATCATCAGGGTCCAGACAGAGGTCCCACCTTCACCACACCACAAAAAATAAAACAAAACAGGTGAAGTTGAAGATTTGTTAGGTTGGATAAGAATAAATAACACAGCGAGCATCTTTTAAACACTGCCATAACACATGAAGCCAAAAAGCTAATCCGAATTGACTTGGTGACCCGAAAATATTAGAAGAATAATGAATAACACCTCCATAAACCAATGCTGCCAGCACCAGAATAACACTGAGAAATTAGCCTTTTTATCACAAAAATAACGGCTTTGCACACATACATGAGTAGCTTAATAGATTCCGCTCTTCATATCTGCCATTTTTTGCAGCTGTTAAAATGATTCTGAAGTGCACATCATTTACTTATGTCTTAGCTCTTGCTTTCAAGTCCTGTCTGCAGCCACTGGTGTGTGGATCTCAGTGTCTGCAGTTTTGTTTATATTTGAAACCAGCTGCTCATCAGCCCTGGTATGTTTGAAAGGCATGTTTTCATTTTTTTTAAGACTTGCAAGTATTATACCATTTAGTATTAATCATCTTCAGATTTTCAACTTTTTAACAGTGATTAAACTAATCATGTGTGATGTGTGGTTCTGTCAGGAAAATTAACCAACTCTGAACTGAAAATTGTAATATTTAATCAAAATCATGTTATTTTTGATGTCTCATTCAAAAAAATGCAAGATTCAGTAAAAAACAAAACAAAATCTCTGCACAACTGAGAAGCCCTGACTGACTTAGCTGTGTTTAGAGACGTTTCAGTTGAACTGCAGGCTGTGTTTGTATAGAGCAAAGAAGAGACCACAAGATAAATGCAGCATAGCTCAAAAACAGTATACACAGGAGCAAGTTGTCAGCAAGTTTTTCAAGATACATTGAGTATGGTGAAAGATCTTTGTACAGTTGATGTGCAGAATAGGGTAAGTAGAGAAAGCAGTTAAATATGCAGAACCAGAAGAGTCACAATTTTTCCCAGTGTTGGTAACGCCAGGCACTTAGAAAAACGTTCAACCTGTGTCATACTGCACAGAGAACATGTTTAAGTTCTCTCTACTTCTTGCAATGGTTGCACTGTTTCCATAGAGGTGCAGCTGTTTATACTGCAGAGAAACATGAGCCCACAGTGAGTAAAAATGTGACAGGAACCATTAAAATGCCCAGAAACTGCTATAATTCAGAGGGTTAATTTGCTTTGTCTCAAGACCCACACTGATTATTGCATGCGTTGCTACCTACAAGCAAGTGGTTACTGTAACGTAAAACTGACTTTGTTCAATGTAATCACAACAACATCTGAAGGAATCTTTCTGTGGTGTTAAACCATCTCTGATGTATTAATATTGTAGGTAGAGGTCCATACTGTGCTGCTGCTAGTGTTACTGTGTGTGTCCCAGCATGATATAATAACACATTTTGTCTACTTTTTTTTGTTTGTTTACTGTTTTCATACCTGAGCTCTGTCCAAATATGGTGACTTTCCCAGGATCTCCTCCAAACACGTGGATGTTTCTCTGGACCCACTTCAGAGCTGCGATCTGGTCCAGGAAGCCATAGTTCCCTGTGGAGGAGAGGGAGGGGGGGGATCGATTAGCAACAAGAACCTGCTTTGATGTGGCCTTGTTTCCGGCGTCCCATTTTCTCCCCCATCAGAAACAAAAAAACGGCTAAATTTAACTCATTTCAAGCTGAGGGAGTGAGGAAATGGGGCAGGGAATTAGGAGTATTCAAAATTAGAAAGTGTGAGCGCAGGAAGAAGCGGCTCCTGGAAGATGAAAAAGACTCTCGTGCGCCCCGTCATCACGCCATCGAGTCACACGAGGCTCTCTCATTTAACGGGTCGCTTCATATCAAGGTCACAGCGGGCTTATTTGGATTATGTAACAGAAATTATCCAACATGCCAATTTGCGTCCCACGGCATGCGAAAATGCAAACATGAAGATGGAAGCGTCAGCCTGAGAAAAAGAGCTCCATTTATCCAGATCACATTAACATCCATTAAGTATTCACACCTTAATGGAAGGGTACAGACTTTTCAACATTCAGCTACACTGGGAGCACAATGTAAACACCATAAATATTAAAAGGCTTCGCTTTAAGTAGTAAACAGCTTGTAAGAAAATGGCCACCATTATAACTTCTTTAACACTTCACGATCCACCGCGTGTTCTAACAGACGCTGTTAAAAGCTCTCCGCAACTACTGTTATTTCTTGAACATTGTGATCCTAATTAGTGATTTCAACCGAGCACGTAAATACGTTTGTTTACTCAAACTCTACTGCATTTTATTGGGCTTTAGTCCAGTTAATTTGGACAGTAAAAGCGCTGATATTTCACCTGCAATGGCAGCAAACAAAAACAACAACAGACCTGAAAAAGAGACTCAAGCTGTGTCTCGTATTTTACCACACACTTACAGTAAACACTAAAAACTGTTCAACAAAGCACGAGGCAGCAACTACTGGTTTTTAAAAGCATTTTGACAAACTGTGTAACACATTTATGATTTTTAAGACCTTCATTTTATGCTTAAATCTGATTAATGACCAATCACAAAAAAACAAACAAACAAAAAAAACATTTAATACTGCACTCTATGTTTGGATAATCTGATATGTGCAGTGGGAAATAAAGGATCTATCAACCAAATATGTCCTTGTGTCTTCAGCTTTCTTTTCCATTTGAACTTAGAAACTAATTAAA
>NW_007579877.1:84710-86397 GCF_000690725.1 Stegastes partitus
TTGCTGTATACAGCTTTGTAGCAAGATCATCTAAGGATGCATGATCTTGCCACCATTATAAGGCTACAGATGTCTCTGTGGCGCAATCGGTTAGCGCGTTCGGCTGTTAACCGAAAGGTTGGTGGTTCGAGCCTACCCAGGGACGTTCTGTGCTTAAATATCATGGAAAATATGACTACTGTTACAGATTACAGGAAAAGACATAATGAATTCTGGAATCCAATTTACCACTCATCTAACGGGGTTCCTCAGTTCTCACTGACTGGTTGCAAGTCGATACAATTTATTCTTCTCCCCAAAACACATGGCTCATTAAAGACCCAAGATCTACATGTCTCAAGGTGTGAATGGTTGTGAAACTGCAGCTGAGGTAAGGCATGGCAAGGTAATTTCTGTATATGGCTTTGCAGCAAGATCATCTAAGGATGCATGATCTTGCCACCATCATAAGGCTATAGATGTCTCTGTGGCGCAATCGGTTAGCGCGTTCGGCTGTTAACCGAAAGGTTGGTGGTTCGAGCCCACCCAGGGACGTTTTGTGCTTAAATATCCAGATAATATCATGGGAAATATGACGACTGTTACAGAAAACTACATAATGACTTCTTGAAACCAATTAACCACTCATCTAAAAGGGTTCCTCAGTTCTAACTGACTGCTTGTGAGTCTCTACAATTTATTCTTCACCCCATAACACATGGCTCATGGCCCAATAAAGACCCAAGGTGTGAATGGTTGTGAAACTGCCAGGTGAGGTAAGACATGGCAGGGTCATTGCTGTATACAGCTTTGTAGCAAGATCATCTAAGGATGCATGATTTTGCCACCATCACAAGGCTACAGATGTCTCTGTGGCACAATCAGTTAGCGCGTTCGGCTGTTAACCGAAAGGTTGGTGGTTCGAGCCCACCCAGGGACGTTCTGTGCTTAAATATCATGGAAAATATGACTATTATTACAGGAAAAGACGCAATGAATTCTCGAATCCAGTTTGCTACTCATCTAACAGGGCTCCACAGTTCTAACTGACTGCTTGCGAGTCCCTACAATTTATTCTTCTCCCCAAAACACATGGTTCATTAAAGACCCAAGACTACCTGCCTCAAGGTGTGAATGGTTGTGAAACTGCAGCTGAGGTAAGGCATGGCAAGGTAATTTCTGTATATGACTTTGTAGCAAGACCATCTAAGGATGCGTGATCTTGCCACCATCATAAAGCTACAGATGTCTCTGTGGTGCAATCGGTTAGCACGTTCGGCTGTTAACCGAAAGGTTGGTGGTTCGAGCCCACCCAGGGAAGTTTTGTGCTTAAATATCCAGATAATATCATGGGAAATATGATAACTGTTACAGATTACAGAAAACTACATAATGACTTCTTGAAACCAATTAACCACCCATCTAATGGGTTTCCTCAGTTCTAAGTGACTGCTTGCGAGTCCCTACAATTAATTCTTCTCCCCAAAACTCATGGCCCATTAAAGACCCAAGATCGACATGCCTCAAGGTGTGAATGGTTTTGAAACTGCCAGTTGAGGTAAGACAAGGCAAGGGACTCGCTGTATATGGCTTTGTAGCAAGACCATCTAAGGATGCGTGATCTTGCCACCATTATATGCCAACAGACGTCTCTGTGGCGCAATCAGTTAGCGCGTTCGGCTGTTAACCGAAAGGTTGGTGGTTCGAG
>NW_007579878.1:0-10522 GCF_000690725.1 Stegastes partitus
GTACCTGTAGAAGTAGTTGATACAGTCAAGACAGTCATAGTGTTTCGTTCCACAGCCATCATTACATCTTTAAATGTCATTCATCTCATTTCTTCATCAGCAAAATGTCACATCCATAGCAGCAAACAGAAACCACCTTTACTGATTTAATGTATGATTTAAAATGTGATCTCCACAGGCTGTAATGCTGTACAGGTCAAACTGTGTGAAAACTTCAGCCATATGTCATGAACTTAATCTGTCATCTGTTTGTTCCTCATCAGTGATTTATTTCTTGATGGATTATTGGAAATGCTAAACTTGTTTTAAACTCCATATTGATTGTAAATAAACTTTTAGCTCTCTGCAGCTCCATGAGTGCTTTGTGAAATATTTTGAATGTTTTTAAACAGATTAACATTTACAACTTGTTTAATATTGACTTTAACACTGATGGGCCCCAGCAAAGGTGTTATGTTATGAAGAAACACACAATTGGTTTTACTGGTTGTAGCTGATGCACACCCACAAATGTTAAAAAAACATGTCAAGCTAGGTTGCAGTTTCTACTGTTTCAGTAAAGCCCTTGTGTTATTTATTTCTTCTTTTATCACCACATAGGTCATCAGTGTGATTTGTTAATGGGATCTTATAATGTAGTCAGGTCACTGTTGTTTATACAACACATTTAAAACAACAGCAACTGAGTCAAAGTGCTTTCCAGTAGAGAAGTAAACACAATGTCACTAATTTGCAGAGGTGGGTATCCAAAAATATTACTGAAGTAAAAGTAGAGAGTAGATATCCACAAATTACTTGAGTAAGAGTAATAAAGTACTTGGATTAAAACCTTCTCAAGTAGTGAGTAAATGCTGAAACCTTTCATTTATGTCATTACATTAGGATGTGCAAATTCAGATACAATGAAACAACAGAACTTTTAATGAGGCTGGAAATAAATACATCTTTACAAAATAATACATTAAAGGCAACTTTTACCACAACAAGTTGGAAATAAATCACCCCCCCCCCCCAGGTTTTTTTTGTCAACACACTGCTGTGTCCCCAAGACATTCTTGGTAAACAATCTTTTTCCTTGCTATTTGGAAACTTTGTAAACAGCACCGACTGTTAGCTTTGAACTTAAACACATTCCTTCACATCAAGCAGGGGACTATATGTGTGTAATGCTGAATTTAAAAGACTTATTTGGACTTTTGACTTTCCACTGTCATCTCCAGTGCTTTGAGTGTGTTCAGCCCCAAGTTCTTGTGACTGCACCAGACAGCCAGCTGCTTGGCCTCCTCTCTGTAAGTAGACTCATTACTGTCCTGGATGAGTCCAATAAGAGTGGTATCGTCTGAGAACTTCAGGAGCTTCACAGAGGGGTGTGAGGAGGTGCAGTTGTTGGTGTACAGGGAGAAGAGCAGTGGGGAGAGAACACATCCCTGATGGTGCAGGTACTGGATGTGAAGTTACCCAGTCTCACCAGCTGCTGTCTGTCTGTCTGTCAGGAAGCTGGAGATCCACTGACAGGTGGGGGGTGGGACTGACAGCTGGGTGACTTTTGACAGGAGGAGATGTGGGATGATCATGTTGAACGCCTAACTTAAGTCCACAAACAGAATCCTTGCGTAAGTCCCTGGTCTGTCGAGGTGTTGCAGTATGTGATGCAGCCCCAAGTTGACTGCATCATCCACAGACCTGTTTGCTCGGTAGGCAAAGTGCAGGGGGTCCAGCAGGAGTCCAGTAATGTCCTTCAGATGGGCCAACACTAGTCTCTCAAAGGACTTCATACCTACAGATGTCAGGGCAATGGGTCTGTAGTTGTTCGCTCCCATGATCTTGGTTATTTTTGATTACCGGGATGATGGTGGAGCGTTTGAAGCAGGAAGGAACCTCGCACTGCTCCAGTGATCTGTTGAAGATCTGTCTGAAGACAAGTGACAGCCAATCTGCACAGGCTTTCAGGCAGACAGGGGAGACTCGGTCTGTGCCTGGTGCTTTCCTGATCTTTTGTTCCTTGAAGAGCCAGCAGACGTCTTCTTCACAGATCCTGATTTCAGGTTAAGTGTCAGAAGGGAGGGGGGCAGGGCTGCAGGAAGTGTTGATGGCTGAGTAGGGAGATGGTTGGTGCTGGTGTGGGGTGTCAAGTCCTTTTTGAACCTGCAGTAGAACTGGTTCAGGTCGTCAGCCAGTTGTTGGCTCCCTACAGAGGTGGGGGGTGGTGGCTTGTAGTTGGAGATGTTCTTCAGGCCTTTCCACACTGATGCAGGTTCGTTTGCTGAAAAATGGCTCTTCCGCTTCTCAGAGTAGCTCCTCTTCTCTGCTCTGATCTCCTTTGTCAGTGTGTTTCTGGCCTGGTTGAACAACAGTTTGTCCCCACTCCTGCAGGCCTCTTCTTTGGCCTGACGCGGTTGTCTCAGTTTTGAATTGAACCATGGTTTGTCATTATTGTAATGGAAATTTTTCCAATGTCCTGTGATTGCAATTACTGCACAGGAGGGACAGAGTGAACTGACGCAGATCAACAAACAGAATTTCCAGTCTGTATACTTGCCGTTCGTGGATGTTTATTTGATGGTATGCATGAAATGAAAATACAGTGTTTTTTCTTTAAGTTAGTTTTTTGGCCTTTGTTTCATAGTGAAGTGAGAGAGAGACAGGGAAGTGGGGAGAAGAATTGGGGAGGATGTGTGAGAAAGGGCCATGAGTGGGATTTGACCTCATGACCTCCACATTGGGACTGTCGCCCTGTACATGGGTTGCCAGCTCAACTAGGTGAGCTACAGCGGCGCCTCATACAGTGGTTTCTCTACTGTGAATCTGGTATCTTTGCTGGTTTGACGCTGGTCTGCTGCTGATCTGGTGAGAACTGTTGGCTCTCCCCCTACCTGTGCCCTCCACTTCCTGTCACCGGTGCCCTCTACATATACACTGTGTGTCAAATTACCGCCACCATGTGTCCAAACAATAGTAATAATCCACATCAAATTACTTGCTGACAACAAACATAAATGGCTCCTACAATTATTAAAGCTTAAATGAGTTCTGGTGGGAACACACAAGTCCTCACTCAGGTTCTGGGGCGGGGTTATCGTGACCACCAAGACCAATGAATGGGACACACAAGCAGTGACTTGTGTTGTTTTTCGTCAGGATGTCCCTGGTCCACTCACAAATGTATTGGAATGAATCCCCGGACAGACAGAAGTTTTGCACAAACTGTTGCGCCCTGAAATCCGGTACAACTGTGTCCCACCAGTGGCACCACAGTGGTGGGAAAACAGTACCTTTATTACTTCAGTGAATTGCGGTATTTACGCTTAGAAATGCAGTCTTCTCATGAAATATAAGGTAACTGAAAGAGCCAGAAAGACTGCTGTTTTGAATGAAACTGTAATTTCTGTCAGTTAGTTTCTCCACTTGCTCTGATCTTTTTTGTTTTAACTCTTCGTAAAGTTCAAACTGAAAAGTAGCTGCCAAGCTGGAGAATAATTCTTCTTCCGGCTCTCGACGAAGGCGGACGCTTTTTCTCTTGCTCCCTCCCGGCCCTTATCTACCCTGCTTGCTACTCTTTGTCCTGTGCTGTCTTTGTCTGAATCTATCAGAGCCTCTCTCTGCATTTCACTCCGAAAACTCCAAAAACCTGAATCATGGATCTGATCAGCTGGTCTCTCAACGCAATTGATCAAATTTTCTCAACGAGAAGACTGGGCAAAGGAGAGCCCGCCTGCCCCGACGGAACATTTGCAGCGGGATACACGACGGAGGAGTGGAGGGTCGTGTGCCTCTCTATACTTTCAGTGGAGGATGTTGAAGACGTCTACATAATTGGGATCATGATAACAGGCTTCCTGCTGTTTGGAGCTTGTGGGTTCCTGCTTTATCGCAAAGTTCGGAAGACGGAGGCAGCAGTTTTGGCATTTGACAAGCTGCCCGTCATGGAGGGATTGCTTCGGGCTGTCAACTCTCAGACTCAAGCGATATGCGAACACAATCGCAAAATGGNTGTGTGTTTGCCTTTCATCACATCAGTAACCATTTTCTTGTGTCCCTTTGTCCCCAGAACTCCCACTGCACTATGTCTATCAGGAGGAGGAGGCTAATGCTGACCTACTTTGTAATCAGGAGAGGAACTCTGGTCTGCACCAGAGGGATCCAGACCACCTACAGATTAAAGAGGAACAGGAGGAACTCTACACCAGTCTGGACCAGGAGGACCCAGAATCCTCACAGATGAAAGGGGAACAGGAGGGACTCTGCACCAGTCTTGAAGGAGAGCTGTTTATGCAGAATCAGGAGCGTGATACCTTTATAGCAACTCCTACTTATAAGGAATGGGACCAAGGTGACACAGAACCAAACAGTTACCAGCTACTCTGTCACAACTTTTTTGTAGATGAGAGGTCAGATCAGGAAAGAAGCAAGCATGGAGACTTAGAACCAACTACAAATGCAGAGCTGAAGCAAACAACAACACATCACAAAAACAGCAGTCACAGTAACAATGTAGACAACACTCCCGTGGCTGAGAGTCACTGTGAAACTGACACAGGGAAAAAGACTTTCACATGTGAGGTCTGTGGAAAAGCCTTTAAAAATAGATACGACATGAAGAAACATTACAGCAGTCATACAGATGAGAAGCTGTTTGCTTGTAAGTCATGTGAGAAACGTTTCAGCAAAAGAGCTCAGCTAAAAGTCCACATGAGAACTCACACGGGTGAGAAGCCGTACTCTTGTACAACCTGCGGGAAAAGTTTCAGTGAGGGAGGTACTTTGACAGTCCATATGAGAACTCACACAGGTGAGAAGCCGTACATTTGTAACACATGTGGAAAAAGATTTTCTGAGAAATCAAAACATAAAAGGCACACAGCAATCCACAAAGAGGAAAAGCCATATTCTTGTGAAACTTGTGGGAAAAGTTTCTGTCGTCAGGATATCTTGGTGCTTCACATGAGAAGTCACACAGGTGAGAAGCCGTACTCGTGTAACACCTGCGGAAAAAGTTTCAGTAAAGGAGATAATTTGAAAGTCCACATGAGAACTCACACAGGTGAGAAGCCATACGTTTGTAACACATGCGGAAAAAGATCTTCTGACCTATCAGGACATAAAAAGCACATGGCAATCCACAAAGAGGAAAAGCCATATTCTTGTGGAACATGTGGGAAAAGTTTCTGTCGGCAGGATTACTTNCTCATACGAATGTTCAGCAATTGTTCAGTGTGTGCCCAGTTAATGAGTGACATCAGAAGTGGACTGGTGACAAAATAAATATATTTTCAGATTAAAACATTTTACAGATATCAAGTCTTGTATCACTGAAGATCAATGCAACATAACTAAGTTATGCAAAAACAGCTATTCATCAGCATGTATGGTGCATTAATAGCTGTGGCAACGCTGAACCAACAAAATAAGGAGAGGGGACCAAATCATTTGCTGGTGTGACCAACGAACAAAGTGGGTACCATTGGAAACGTTTTCACAGTTTGTTTGTTTTTGAACATCTAGACCACATTATACCAGGTACATACATGTAGTTGTAAACATACGTTTACATACATTTGTAAAGAACATATATGTCATGGCAGTTTTGAGTTCCCTATGGCTCCTGTAACTCTTAATTTTCTATAAGAAGTTTCTTTGTCCACGTGATCAGCAACAAACTTGAGCTGAGCTTTAAGGAGCCATTCTGGAGGGAGGGCTTCTTTCCAACATGGCAGCCTCTCAGCCCATGCTGATGTAAAATACACTTGACTGTGGACACTGACACATGTGTTCCAGCAGCTTCTAATTCATTGTAGACCTGCGTTTTAATCTCAGCAGTAGGTTCTTCCCCCCCCCCCCCCTGATGGTGGCAGTGACACAACTGTGCCATACTTACAAAACAATGTTTGCACAGAGGACTTTGGGATCTATAGCTGCTTTAAAATGGCACCAAGTGTGTTTCCTGACTTCTTCAAGTGAATGATTTGCTTTTTCAGATCTGTGATTTAAAATTTGCTTTCACCCAAAAAAAAAAAAAAAATAAGATTTTGGACCGCTGAGCAACAGTCCAATTCTTTTTGTCCTCCACCCAGGTAAGACACTTCTGACATTGTCTCTGGTTCAGGAGTGGCTTGATGTCAGAAATACGACAGTTTTGCTCCTTTCCTGAAGACCCCTGTGCTTAGTGACTCTTGTTGCACACCAGCACCAGTTCACTCCTCGTGAACCTCTCCCAAGTTCCTGAATCAACTTTTTTTTTTTTGACAATCCTCTTAAGGCTACAGTCATGCTTGTGCACCTTTTCATAGCACACTTTCCCTTTTCCAGTCAACTCTACGTTAACATGCTTTGGAACACTTAATTTCCTTTCCAGCAATTAACTTCTGGGGTCAGTCCTCCTTGTTGAGGGTGTTGATGCTCATCTTCTGGACAGGTGTCCAGTCAGCAGTCTCTCCCATTATTGTGGTTACATGTACTGAACTAGACCAAGAGATACATGGTATTGATACTGTTTGTACTGTAATTTGCAAAAAATTGAAATGAACTATTCTACTATTTGTCTTTTTTTTTTAAAAAAAGCTGGATTTCTGACTTTCATAAGCTATAAGCCAAAATAGTCAAAATTCAAACACAAAACTTGACATGTTTTACTTTACATGTAGTGAATATAGAATAATATCAAAGATGACCTTTTTGAGTTATTGGTAAAATTGATAGCGTGTCATACGAGATAAACCAGGTCCAACCTCAGCCTCTCAGCAACGTTTTAGCTGTTTCCTGAAGTTCCTATTCTGGCAGATGTGTGTTTGCCTTTCATCACATCAGTAACCATTTTCTTGTGTCCCTTTGTCCCCAGAACTCCCACTGCACTATGTCTATCAGGAGGAGGAGGCTCCTGCTGACCTGCTTCATGATCAGGAGAGGAACTCTGGTCTGCACCAGAAGGATCCAGACCATCGCCAGATAAAAGAGGAACAGGAGGATCTCTGCACCAGTCTGAACCAGGAGGACCCAGAGCCTCCACAGATGAAAGAGGACCAAGAGGAACTCTGCACCAGTCTGGACCAGGAGGACCCAGAGCTTCCACAGATGAAAGAGGAACAAGAGGAACTCTGCACCAGTCTGGACCAGGAGGACCCAGAGCTTCCACAGATTAAAGAAGAACAAGAGGAACTCTGCACCAGTGTGGACCAGGAGGACCCAGAGTCTCCACAGATGAAAGAGGAACAAGAGGAACTCTGCACCAGTGTGGACCAGGAGAACTCAGAATCCTCACAGATTAAAGAGGAACAGGAGGAACTCTGCACCAGTCTTGAAGGACAGCTGCTTGTGCAGAATCAGGAGAGTGATACCTTTATAGCAACTCCTACTTATAAAGAAAGGGACCACAGTGACACAGAACCAAACAGTTACCAGCTACTCTGTCACAACTATTTCGTAGCTGAGAGGTCAGATCAGGAAAGAAGCAAGCATGCAGACTTAGAACCAACTACAAATGCAAAGCTGAAGCAAACAAAGACACATCACAGAAACAGCAGTCACAGTCACAATATAGACAACACTCCCATGGCTGAGAGTCACTGTGAAACTGACACAGGGAAAAAGACTTTAACATGTGAAGTCTGTGGAAAAGCCTTTAAAAATAGACACAGCTTGAAGAAACATTACAGCAGTCATACAGATGAGAAGCTGTTTGCTTGTAAGGCGTGTGAGAAAAGTTTCAGGGATAGAGCTCACCTAAAAGTCCACATGAGAACTCACACAGGTGAGAAGCCATATGTTTGTAACACATGTGGAAAAAGATTTTCTGACACATCAGCACATAAAAGGCACATAGCAATCCACAAAGAGGAAAAGCCATATTCTTGCGGAACATGTGGGAAAAGTTTTTGTCGTCATGATAACTTGGTGTTTCACATGAGAACTCACACAGATGAGAAACCGTACCCATGTAGCAATTGTGGGAGACGATTTAGCTTCAGATCGTATTTGAAAGTCCACATGAGAACTCACACAGGTGAGATGCCTTACCTTTGTAACACCTGTGGAAAAAGATTTACTGTGTTATCGCGGCTTAAAAATCATATGACAATCCACACAGGTGTGAAGCCGCATTCTTGTACAACATGTGGGAAAAGTTTCTGTCGTCAGGATAAGTTGGTGCGTCACATGAGAATTCACACAGGTGAGAAGCCGTACGTTTGTAACACATGTGGGAAAAGATTTTCTGACACATCAACACATAAAAGGCACACAGCAATCCACAACGAGGAAAAGCCGTATAACTGCAAAACCTGCGGAAAAAGTTTCAGTCGAGGAAGTAGTTTGAAAATCCACATGAGAACTCACACAGGTGAGATGCCTTACCTTTGTAGCACCTGTGGAAATAGATTTGCTCTCTTATCACAGCTTAAAAATCATATGACAATTCACACAGGTGTGAAGCCGCATTCTTGTACAACATGTGAGAAAAGTTTCTTTCGTCACGCTAACTTGGTGCTTCACATGAGAACTCACACAGATGAGAAGCCATATGTTTGTAACACATGTGGAAAAAGATTTTCTGACACATCAAAACTTAAAAGGCACACAGCAATCCACAAAGGGGAAAAGCCATATTCTTGTGGAACATGTGGGAAAAGTTTCTGTCGTCAGGATAACTTGGTGCTTCACATGAGAACTCACACAGGGGAGAAGCCGTTCTCTTGTAAAACCTGCGGAAAAAGTTTCAGTAAAGGAAGTAGTTTGAAAGTCCACATGAGAACTCACACAGGTGAGAAGTCGTCATCCTGAAACATCTGTCAAAAAAAGCTATTTAAACAGGTTAAAAGTTTTAAATCAGCTTCCGACTGTGCCTCAACAATAATTGTGAGGAAATATGTCAGCAGTCCTTGATGATTAGACCAGATGGAGTCTGGACTCTGGTGGTGGTGGAGCTGGGCGAACATCCAGGCTGAACATCTGGATAAATGTAGTATTGGTATAGGCTGCTATAGTTTTGGTATCCTCCTTCAGCCTTCATCAGCGTAGCAGTGATGTGAAATATTGTGAAGCTCTTTGGAACATTTTCACATCCTGCTGGAAGAACATGGTTGATCATGTGTGAACATACTGCTGGAGTCCAAACAGCTCCAGTGCTGCTGTCTTTAAAGTAAAAGGAGACAAAGAAATGCTGAGGCATTATAACAGTAGGACACAGCAGAGTGTGTCATTGCAACAGAAGAGATCTGCACATAAACCTCCTTTGTTTGTTTGTCCTGTTTCAAAGACAGACAGCTGAGGAGATGAAGTGGACTTCTGTTGGTACCTGTAGAGGTAGTTGATACAGTCAAGACAGTCATAGTGTTTCGTTCCACAGCCATCATTACATTTTTAAATGTCATTCATCTCATTTCTTCATCAGCAAAATGTCACATACATAGCAGCAAATTCGCCAAACAGAAATCACCTTTACTGATTTAATGTGATTAAAAATGTGATCTCCACGGGCTGTAATGTTGTACAGGTCAAACTGTGTGAAAACTACAGCCATATGTCATGAACTTAATCTGTCATCTGTTTGTTCGTCATCAGTGATTTATTTCTTGATGTGTTATTGGAAATGGTGAATTTGGTTTAAGCTCCACATTGATTGTAAATAAACTTTAAACAACTGTCTGCAGCTCCATGAGTGCTTTGTGAAATGTTTTAAGTGTAATTAAACAGATTAACATTTACAACTTGTTAAATAATGACTTTAACACCGAGGAGCCCCAGCAAAGGTGTTTTGTTTTGAAGCAACACACAATTGGTTTTACTGGTAGTAGCTCCCCCCGTCGAACTGCCACCTTGTCCCCCGCAGCCTCGGCCCCTGCTCTCGTGTCTCTCTTTCTCTCTCTCTGTGTCTCTTGCTCTTCGTCTCTCTCTTGCTCTTTGTCTCTCTTGCTCTCTCTCTCTCTCTGTCTCTCTCTGTCTCTCTCTCGCTCTCTTGCTCTCTCTCTCTCTCGTGGGCTCCAGCACGGCTGGCGGCGGAGCATGCAGGCAGGTGTGCCTTATTACCAATCAGCTGATTGGTGTTTTGGGATTGGTCCGCTCCAGTTGCGGCCTTTCTGTCTGCCGGGATTTCAGCTGCGGTTGGACGATGCTCCAGCGCCAGACCGTTGTACCACGCATTGGACCTTCTGTCTTCCGTCATTCTGCCACTCACCAGCCATCACCCACCTTTCCTCTGACTATCTGCAGCCAGCATGCCTATCTGCCCTGGTTCCCGGTTCAGCCATCCTCCGGTTCTCTCCGTCACCAGCTGTTGCTCTGTACACTCTCCTCGTATTGAGCCAGTTAAGCCGTCACCGTTCTGTCAGTAGTTTTTTTGCATTTGTAATAGGGGTGAGAAGCCCCGGACACACTGAGTCCCAGGGGGAGCACTCTGTATAAATAAATATTCAACATGAGGCTGGTTGAAAGGATAACAAAATGTATTAATAGGCTGGAGTTGTTAAAAAAAACAAAACAATTTAAAATGTTCCTAGTCCGGGGCTAGAGAAAAAAATCCTGGTCAAGCCAG
>NW_007579878.1:11187-16422 GCF_000690725.1 Stegastes partitus
ATGTACCTCAACACACACACCAGCATCTACTTATGCCTAATCCCGGGGGCAGGGTTACAATCAGGCACACATGCCACCCAGGCACTCACCCTCTCCCCTACACACAAGATCACTCTGTGACACCCCCCCTTGACAGATGTGTTCTAGTCCCTAGAACACCACATCATGAAGTCCTAGTCCATGTAACTCTGGGGCCGTACCCCCATGTTGGTCCTTTGGGACCTTCTTGGCTCAGGTAAGGGTGCAGGCTCATCTGGGGCACCCCCTCCTACAGGTAACAAGAGTCTCCACATCGGCACAGGTGGGCTATCTGAATTTTCGGTAGAATCAGACTTCGTGAGCACATAGTGGAGACAAGGTCGAAGGTTGTTTCGATGAATGGTACGTTCTGGTCCATCCTTTCCCTCTGGACGTACTTTATATACAGGACGGTCTGGGTGAAACCTGTCGACAATCACGTAAGGGCACTTTTCCCAGCGATCACCAAGCTTACCAGCCTGTCGCCTCCTGTGGTCCCGCACTAGAACCCGTTCTCCAGACAGAAGCGGGGCGTCTCTGGCTGTTCGGTCATATAGTCTTTTGTTTTTCTCACCTCCTTTATGAAGGTTGTCAGATGTTCTTTTGTATGCATAAGCCAGTTGTGCTTGGTGCTTGGCCACCCAGTCTGTGGTGCACCTAGGGCGGTCGGTTTCCATGCCCCCGACCAGCAAATCCACAGGGGTCCTCATATGGCGGCCAAACATCAAAAAGGATGGTGCGTAGCCTGTGGATGCATGGACAGTATTATTATAGGCTTGAATAAATCCAGGCAAGTACTCCACCCACCTTTGATGTTGTTCTACTTCCAATGTACCCAGCAGGTTCAACACAGTCTGGTTAAAACGTTCACAGGCTCCATTCCCCATAGGGTGGTATGGGGTCGTTCGACTTTTACGACACCCATAAACTTGACAGAGTTCTTGTATCAACCTGGATTGGAAATTAGTGCCTTGGTCCGAATGCAGTACCTCAGGACAGCCAAATGGCTGGATTACATAGGACCACAGGGCTCGTGCTGTTGTGAGAGCCGTTTGATCTAAGGTGGGGACTGCCCACGCAAACTTTGTGAACAGGTCTGTCATAAGTATATTCTGATACCTGTCAGCTGGGCGGCCCAATGTCAAAAAATCAATGGCTACAATATGCATTGGAGCTTTAGCGGTGAGTGGCATTAAAGGGGCTTTACCTTGTGGTCCAGACTTGTGCAGTACGCAGCGCGGACAGGCCTGTAGCCAGGCAGTAATCATGTCCTCCATCTGTGGCCAGTAGAAATTTCTCAGAAGTAAGGCCAGCGATTTATCCAGCCCCGGATGCCCCATCTTCTCATGGTACATAGTCCATAGTAGCTGTGCCTGTGATGCTGGAACAACAATCTGATGGAGTGTTTCTATTGTTTGGGGGTCTTGAACAGTTCTACACACTACCCCATTTCTCAGCTCTAGTCTCTTCCAGTGTCTTAATAGGATCTTGACTGGCTGAGCCAGCGATCGCCTCTCCGTAGCATGTGGCAGCATACCTCTCTCAATGTACTCCTTGACCCTACGCAGATCCAGGTCTTCATCCTGCATGGTCCTCCACCGTTCCAGATCCCAACCCAAACTGCTGGCCAGAGTCCATGAAGAAGTGGCGGCCTCCACTGCTCCTACCGATTTCTCCTGCTCCTCCTGGGCCTGATTTGGAGGGACAGTAGGGAATCTGGAGAGGACATCAGCATTAGCGTTCTCTTTCCCCGGGCGGTATCTAATGGAGTAATCAAAGTTTGCCAACTGTGCGACCCACCTCTGTTCAACAGCTCCTAACTTGGAAGTCTGCAGATGGACCAGGGGATTGTTATCAGTCACAACAGAAAATTTAGCACCCCACAGATAGTCCTTAAACTTCTCCACAATCGCCCATTTCATGGCGAGGAGCTCAAGTTTAAATGAACTATAATTTGCATCATTGCGTTCTGCTGGGTGAAAACTCCGGCTGGCATATGCGATCACACGTTCGACACCACCCTGTTCTTGGGCCAGTACAGCCCCAAGCCCGGTGTTGCTGGCATCAGTGTAAAGGGTAAAAGGCAGGGTATAGTCAGCATATGCCAAAATGGGAGCCTGCAGCAGCTCCCCCTTTAGCCTTTGGAAAGCTGCTTCACACTGACCTGTCCAGTTAACGAGGGGGAGTGCCGCCGCCTGTTGCGACCAGTGTCTTTTAACAGTTCATTGAGGAGTCTAGCAATCTAAGCAAAATCTTCTATAAATCGTCTGCAATACCCCACAAACCCCAAAAATGAACGGACTTGCCTGACAGTAGTAGGAGGTTGCCAGTCTGCTACGGCTGTCACTTTTTCCGGGTCGGGTGAGACTCCCTGGCTGCTGACCACGTGTCCTAAGAACTTCACTCGCCTCTGGAACAGCTAGCACTTCTCAGGACGAAGTTTAAGCCCATAGTGGCCCAGGGACTGAAAGGCCAACTCTAGGTGTTGGAGGTGCTCAGCAAAGCTTCTAGAGAAGACAATAACATCATCAAGATAAACCATTGCTGACTCTACCAACTGATCCCCCAAACATCTCTGCATCAACCTTTGAAAGGTTGCGGGTGCATTACACAACCCAAATGGCATCCTTTCAAATTCAAACAACCCAAAGGGGGTTGTGAATGCAGTTTTCTCCCTGTCCTTTTCTTCAACCTCCACCTGCCAATAACCACTAGCCAAATCTAATGTAGAAAACCATTCTGCTTTAGTCAAGCTAGTGAGTGAGTCTTCAATTCTTGGCAGTGGGTAAGCGTCTTTATGTGTTACACTATTCAGTTTGCGATTGTCTACACAAAATCGCCAAGCTCCGGTTTTCTTTTGAACAAGGACAATGGGGGCTGCCCATGGACTGCAGCTCTCTCGAATGACCCCTCCATCCAACATATCTTCCAAGAGGCTACGTATCTCCTTATAAAGGGTTGGGGGCACTGGCCTAAACCTCTCACGAATAGGATTAGCGTCACCTGTTGGTATGGTGTGTTGCACAGCACCTGTCCGTCCATAGTCATCCTTGTGTGCAGAAAAAACATGTCTCCATCGATGTAAAAGTTGGTTCAGTTGCCTTTGCTCTTCCTCAGCCAGTCCGTCTCCCTTAGGGAAAGAAAAAGCAGGGTTTTCTCCAGTTACCTCTGGTTGTTCTGGAGCAGTGTTGACCAGGCTGACTTCCACCACTCCAGGGCCTACTTCCACCATAGACAGCTCCTTACTGCCTCGGATACCTTCAGGGTTAACAGCAGAAGCAGTTGCCAACCTCTGGAACCTGCTGAGAGTGACAGCATAAGGATGTACATTCCTGACCCTCACAGGAACACGCCCCTTTCCCCCAGTCACCAGAGCTCTTGCCACTTCAACTCCCCCATTTTCCCCTAGGGGTTCTACCAATACGTCACATGGCTGAATTTGAGATGGCAGTGGGATTTTGGCCCAAAGAGTTACTTCACTCTGTGCAGGTATGGTTATGGGGAAGCGGCTGGCTAGTCTGGCTGTAACTTTCCACTGGTCATTAGTAGCAACAGCACAGATGCGTTGACAGTCCATGAAAACAGAGTTCCATTCTTTACCAAGCAGTGGCTTTGGATGTTTGGAGGACGCCTTGTATTTGCTAAAAAGTTCTTCCCAACAGTCAGCAATTACGTTCATCCCAAGGATGGCTTTGTCAGCTCCAACACAGTCATCCTTAGCCACAACAATGCCACGTGCTGGCACCCGGACCCCATGGACCACAAAGTCTGCCACCATATAACCCACCCACGGGATGTTAAGCCCATTTGCTGCCCTCAGTGTCAACCAGGGTAAATCCATAACACCCTGAAGTTGTTTACCCCCAAAGAGGCTCCGGCAGACACTCTCACTAAACAAAGTCACTTGAGACCCAGTGTCTACCACACACTTAACACTTACCCCATCTACTTCCACATCTACAAGGGGGCAGTCTCCAGTCAGCTTAGCTTTAAAAGTGCAGTCAATTGGGTCACTGGGAGGGGGTCCAGACACTTGACCCATAGTGGCGGGGTCACTTAAAATCCTGACCAGATGGCTTAGATGGGCACCTACAACTGATGTGAACAACTTGTTCACACAAATTGCATATGGGCCGGCCTTGGGAATCCCACTTGAACTTAGCGTTACTGTTGCGAGGCATTCTGGGTCTCGGGCTTCTGTTTGGGTGTTGGGAGGAAACAAAATGGGGAGAAGCTACCCCACTCAACTCTTCTAAAATCGTCTTTGTCATGGTTGACATTTGTTCTTTCACATCATCCATAATCTTAGCACACAACTGCTGCTTCCAGTCATTTACTCCCTTTGAGCCTGTAGGTGGTGTTCTAGCCACCGCTAAACAGTCATAAGGTGGCCAGTATTCTCCTTGTTCATCCTCCAGGGCCAGAGCCTCTGTTTTTACCTCCTCAAAAGTGAGCTGTGGCTCCTTCCGCACCTGCCGCCTGAGCTCCTGGCGGATGGGGCCCTCTCTTAGGCCCATAATGAACTGGTCCCTTAGCACTGTATCTCCTTGTTGCCGACTCATGGTGTCTTTCTGCTTCAACCTGGAAAACAGTTCTCATAGTCGTAACGAGAAAGACCTCAATGACTGCTGAGGTTCCTGTCTACAATTGAAAAACTGTGTTCTTAAGGTGGACACATGTGTATTGTCTCCATACAGTTCAAACAGTGCATCAAAAATCTTCTTAAGTGTATTTCGGTCAGTTTGGTCCAACGCTAGAATTTCTCGTTTTGCTTCTCCGTCTAATAGTCCAAGAACAAAATCAGCTTTTTGCGAGTCTCTGATAGGTTGAAAAGTGAACAGTGTTTCTATCTGTCTTTGCCATTCTCCAAATTTAACATCTGACTGTGCACCACTAAATTTTGGTGCCCAAGGTCCACCCATAAAAAAAGGCATCATCATGGGTTGTGCTTCTGATTGGGACTGTTCAGTTGACATATTTATTTAATAGAGGCTCAACCCAAAGGACTAGTCCTGCCGACAACGCCACTTGTAATAGGGGTGAGAAGCCCCGGACACACTGAGTCCCAGGGGGAGCACTCTGTATAAATAAATATTCAACGTGAGGCTGGTTGAAAGGATAGCAAAATGTATTAATAGGCTGGAGTTGTTAAAAAAAACAAAACAATTTAAAATGTTCCTAGTCCGGGGCTAGAGAAAAAAATCCTGGTCAAGCCAG
>NW_007579878.1:16917-22682 GCF_000690725.1 Stegastes partitus
ATGTACCTCAACACACACACCAGCATCTACTTATGCCTAATCCCGGGGGCAGGGTTACAATCAGGCACACATGCCACCCAGGCACTCACCCTCTCTCCTACACACAAGATCACTCTGTGACATATTTATCGTAATTTACCTCTTGTTTTAGTTCGTCATAGATTTGTTGTGTTTCTCTGTTTCGCCTATGCGCTCTTTATTTAGCTAAGTAGTTCCAGTCCGTCAGTGAGTACTTGTTTGCTTTCCTCTGTTAGTCAGTCCGTCTTCTCAGTTTCACAGTCTGAGCATCTGTTGTTAGTGTTACTTTTTATCTGCTCTCTCAGCACTTTAGTCTGAGCTGCTTTTGTTTTCCTTTCTACCAGTATAATCAGTGTTGTATCTGAGCCCCTTTAGTTAACGTTTGGTTATCAGCCTGCCAGTTTCTTAGCCCTGAGTTGAGCTCTTTGAATTAGTCTGATTATTCTTGTTTTCTTTCTAGCCAGATATTACCTGGTCCTGGTTGAGCCTTTTTGATTTGTTTTTATTCTCATATTTGTTAAATAAACTGCCTAAGCTGTTTCAGTTTACTGTGTCTTTGTTGTTCTGCGCCTGAGTCTCCGCCCTGCACGTAACAAAGTGCTGTGACTTGTAAGTTTAAGCAGTGCAAGCCATTTGAAAAAAGACAAGCTAAAGTTAAAGGCTCTCACAATCACAATGGAGCATCAAAAGCTGCACATGATAAAAAATTGTTCAAGGTGTGGGAGGACACATGATCAGGGAGTGTGCCCTGCAAGAGGGAAACGTTGCCACAAATGCAACAAAACAGGACATTTTGAAGTGATGTGCAAGACCAAGCTTGTTGGGGCTGTAAAACTACAGACACTGCTGATGATGAAAGTAATGTGTGGTTTCTAGGATCCTTAACAGCTGATGCAGATCCCGATGAAGACCAATGGTTCACCTAATTACAGATAAATGGCACTGCAGTACGATTCAGGATCGACACGGGTGCAGACATTACTGTCATATCGGAGCAAACATATTTTAGCCTGCCCCAGCACCCAGCCCTGAAAGACTCCAAGGCAGTCTTTTCAAGTCCTGGAGGACAGCTTGTTTGCAAAGGCAAGTTTCAGACTGAGTGTGAGCGAAAGGGGGCCAAGTACACATTCTGGGTTTATGTGATGAACGGCTCTTTTCCTATCAACCTGCTTGGATGCAAACCAGTTGTGGAAATGGGACTGGTATGTAGAATCAATGGACTAGAGCTATTTGAAGACGTTTTTGGGGACATTAGATTACTTAACTGCTCTCCAGTAAAACTAGAGCTCCAGCCCGATGCTAAACCATATAGCATCGCTACTCCACGCCGCATCCCCTTTCCTATCTTGCCTCTGATGGAGGAGGAATTAAAAAGGATGGAGACATCGGGCATTATTGAGGAAGCAAAAGAATCCACCGAGTGGTGTGCTCCAATGGTGCCGGTGCTGAAAAAGAATAAAAAGCCTAGGATCTGTGTGGACTTAACCAAGCTTAATAAAGCTGTGAAACATGAGAGGTACATATTGCCCTCTCGAGAGGACATTGCACTGAAGCTGTCTGAGGCGCCACTCTTTTCCACAATGGATGCCTCCAGTGGATTCTGGCAAATACCACTCAATGCCAAAAGTAGGAAGCTAACTACTTTTATAACCCCAGTGGGTCGTTTCTGTTTCTGAAGGCTGCCTTTATTCCAGAAGAAGATTAGCACCCTGTTGAAGGATCATGCAGGCACGGTTGTAGTGATGGATGACATCCTGGTTTTTCGGCAAGAACAAGGAAGACCATGACCAAAATCTCAGAGCAGTCATGCAGATCATCAGAGCTTCAGGCTTGAAGCTAAACAGGTCCAAGTGTCAGAAATCTGAAATCCAGTACTTCGGAGTCAGGCTAGGCTAATGCGCCATGGTTGGCTTACAAGCCCAGGACTATCCTGCTACACATACAGTAGGTCCAAGGTTTTACTGTCTCTGGTGTGGCAGGTCACGTACTGGTTGAATATGGGGAGAGTGGCAGAGAGAGATATGTGGTTGAAGTCTCCAGAGATGATGATATGAGACTGAGGGTGTGATGTTTGCAGCAGGGACACTTCACTGCGGTTGAGTTCACAGGCTGCAGTTGCATCAGCCAAGGGAGGGATGTACACTGTAATAGCAATTACATGTGAATACTCCCAGGGAATATTGAACGGACGAAGACTGACTGCCAATATTTCTACATCCTTTGTGCAGTGCCGCTCTTTAACACTAATGTGCCCAGCATTGCACCATCTCTCATTCACATACATCGCGAGGCCCCCTCCCTTTCTCTTACCACTATCCCTCACATTCCAGTCCGCTCTGGCGAGGTGAAATCCATCCAGCGTTATGAGTCCGGTAGGACTGCACACTAACATCTGAATATCCGAATATTCGTTCGTTGTGGTAGTATCGGATATCAATTTGAGATCTGAATATTCACGAATACTATACATAAATAATGTTCTGCCCCTTTGTCTCAGTAATCAATGAACCCAATTACATTGGATGTAGTAACCATTCTCTGTACAGAGGTCAGATTTCTTCGAGTTGTATCCTTACATTGAAGGATAAAAGATTAAGAAAAGAACATGTAGACACAAATAAGTACAGGCATTTCAACAAGGTTTTGTGTTGGGTGTTGTGTTATTCGAAGTTTTAACAGCAGTATTTGAATTTTTACTGCAAATGTAGTTTCAGATCCTGTTTGTTGAATTGTTCCAGGAATCGCTTCATTTGGTGAAACTCCTTACACACATTGTTAAATGATCTATGAAGGTCATTAAAAGGTGAAATATTTCAACATGACATTTGGATTTTAATTCTATATCTTTCACTCAGTGTAGTCATATATAAAGTGAATCGATTTAGACAACATTGAGATGTTTTTTCAGAAATGAACAGTGAATATATATTTTTACTGTTTGCCAGAAACACTTAGACTGAAGTTTTCCACATACACAGCATCGTGACAAAGTTTAGCCAGTGAAGTCAAACTGAAAATTGAGAATGCACATCATCAGTCAGACCTCTTTTTTAACAAAATTGTAATCCAGATGGAAAAAAACACAATTACATTAGACCAGTAATAAAAGAAGAGACTGTATATTTTCTTTATTTGTTTGCATCGGCAAACGGTTAAATGTCCGATTGTATTGGAATGCGCCTCTCAGTTCACCCACGTGGGGTACCTGCCTCAACAGCCAATCAGAGTTTACACAGATCACGTTCAGTCGTCGGCTCGGAGGTGAAGTGCAGGCACATTGGTCTTGGGGTCTTTTTCTCATCTCAGCCACGAGAGAGAGGGAAGCTATTGCTAAAAAGACAGAGAAACGCAGAGAAAAGAGAGGAAAATACCCAGTTAAAGCTAGCACACTTACCTACTGGAGATCCGAAGCCGAGTGACTGAAGGAAGGAGAGAAGTTACGTCGGTAAGACGAGTCAAAAGAGAAAGCTTGCTGGCGGTTATCGTCGTCGTCCATGCTAATGCTAGCTTGGTCTCGCACAGGCTAACCACTTACCTTCCATCCGGAGAGCCGCTGCAGCTACCGACATCAGCGTGTTTGGCTCTGATATAGAGCAACGGTCAGGTTTTTTGAGAGGACGAGAAAATCGGAGGACCAGGACGAGATTCCGGTCGTGACAGATGGCGAGCCAACCACTTTGAGGAAAACTCACTACAACAGAGATATCCATACACACACTCACCCACCTACATTCACACTACATTTGTATGAACACTTTTATTTGGTTTAAGTGTGCACAGTTTGTTTTATTTCTGATAATTTTGGTCATTGTTTTATCTCTTTCTTTCCTTTTTTTTTTTTTTTTTTTTTACAAATTAAATATTTTAGTTATCCACTGTAAAAATATATGAGTGACTACTCAACAGTTATTCCTGTGTTTGACTCATTATTGCTGCTCAACACTTTGGCTCCTTTTGAATTTGCTATCTTCTGATTCTGGCTAGGATCTTACTACAAGCCCAACCTGTTGTTATACTGTAATTCACTTTTCTATTCCTAAAATTGTTTACAAAATACCACATACACACCAGCAAAAGATCAAAACAGAAACCATGGCAGTTTCTCCTGTTTTGACAAAGACTTTGATTCCTAATTTATCACCGCATACGTCATCTGTGGGATTTGTTGATCAGATCTCAGCGTCTAGTCAAGTCACAGTTATCTATACAGCTCATTTAAAACCACAGCTGCTCAGTCAAAGTGCTTTCTGGTTAAAAACAAATAAAAAACTCACCCAAGTTTAAATATTACAGTTAGAGGTCTACAATAATAATAATAACATACATTTCCCTGACGATTTTCAATATTAAAACTTAGAACCACAGAAACCAAATCAATTTAAAGACAATGTGAGTGTAACCGGTGGAATCTTGACTCTGCGTTGTGATGAGTCGGATCCTTTTTGATGCGATCTAATTTATTGACATTTCACAAACTTGACAGACGACAAAACAACCATAAAACCCGTTGTCAGTCTCAGCTTGTACTCTCCCGTCAGATACATGTATTAAAGGGGCCGCGGGGCCGCGTAAGGCGGGAAACATTCACCATTCATTCATACAGTAAATACAGTACATACCTTGACAGACGACAAAACAACCATAAAACCCGTTGTCAGTCTCAGCTTGTACTGTTACAGAAATTAAAGAACAGAACAACACATCAAAACTGGGAAAATAAACCTACAAATGATATTATTTACATCGGTTGACACAGACAACAGCAGCACCGTCTCGCTTACCTCTCCCGTCAGATACATGTATTAAAGGGGAGAGGCAAGGCGGGAAAAACTCCTTTATAGGGGTACGGTGAGTAACCAGAAAAACGAACGTGGGGTACTAAGACCCCAAAGTGAACGGTTCCACACCAAAACCAAAGCAAGCCAGATTTTGTGGAATTCTATTGATTATGAGTAATAATAAAAAAATCAGTAAAATAATATATAATACAGTATGTATAACTAATAAAACAATATATATTTAATATGAAACTGCTGCTGTATGACTGATCCTGTTACACTCACCCCCCTAGAATTACACAAAATTCTGGGAAGCATAACAACACACATTTAAAACTTCTGGCCACAACAAAAAGTACACAACAAAGCAGAATTAGTCAGTGACACACACTTCCTAACAAAAGGATAAGAGAGTTAGAGTCCTGCCTGGCGCCCAGCAAAAACTCAAAACACTCCTTGGACAAAATGAGGTGCCTTATACACCACACATGTTCAGGCCAAAACAATGTGGGTACCAGAAATTGGATTCCATGCAGCAGTACATTACCAAAACAGCATCAAGAGAGGCCAAAGAACACGCCACACAAAGAAAAGAAAAATAATTAAAAAAAATAAAGTATATCATTGACGTGCATGATTCACACATGAATAACGGCGTGGGATTTTTGCTCAACCCCTAGAATGGACTCAAGTTGCGTCATGGATTCAATCAACCGACACACAGGCCTAAGAACTCTGCCGAATCGAGAGGTGAACAGACTTTCTGTATCTGACGCTTGAGGTGGAATCAAGCAGGCAGATGTAGGGCAGGGGAAGGGAGCGGGAAAGACTGCAGGGGAGTCTGCAACAGCGGCAGCAACATCCGCAACCGGGGTGGCCACAGCAGAAGGAAGCGGTGGACCGTCCGGACCAGGAGACTCTGCAGTGGAGGACTGCTCACAAACCCATGAGGCGGTACGGCCATCATCC
>NW_007579878.1:37329-53192 GCF_000690725.1 Stegastes partitus
TTTTTGAGCTAAAGTTCCACGTGGTCGCATTGGTGCGAGTGAACGATGATCATCATTCTGATCTGGTTCCTTCCGTCGGCACAGGTAGCTGCTGCTCCAGTTACTGTGGTTGGAAATAGTCATATTTCTTCCAATGAAGTAAGTTGTTAGCACCAGTGCTACCACTGGAAAAGTTAGCCTGAAGCCCTGATTCATGAGACATTTGTTCTATTTGTGTAAAAGCAAAAAGAGAAGATTTCACAGTTATTTTTTACATCTAGACCACATTATACCAGGTACATACATGTAGTTGTGAACAAAAGTTTACATACATTTGTAAAGAACATGTATGTCATGGCACTTCTGAGTTCCCTATGACTCCTGTAACTCTTAATTTTCTATAAGAAGTTTCTTTGTCCACGTGATCAGCAACAAACTTGAGCTGAGCTTTAAGGAGCCATTCTGGAGGGAGGGCTTCTTTCCAACATGGCAGCCTCTCAGCCCATGCTGATGTAAAATACACTTGACTGTGGACACTGACACATGTGTTCCAGCATCTTCTAATTCATTGGAGACCTGCGTTTTGATCTCAGCTCTCTCAACTCTCTGTTGGCATGTTTGGAACAGTTAATTGTCTTTTCAACAATTCATTTCTGGGGTCAGTCCTCCTCATGGAGAGTGTTGATGCTTATCTTGTGGACAGCTTTCCAGTTAGAACCAACTAGACCAAGAGATACATGATATTTATACTGTTTGTATGGTAATTTACAAAAATTTGAAATTAAATATTCTACTTTTTTTTCTCAAAAATGGATTTCTGAATTTCATAAGCTATAAGCCAAAATAGTCAAAATTCAAACAAAAACTTGACATGTTTTACTTTACATGTAGTGAATATAGACTATATCAAAGATGACCTTTTTGAGTTATTAGTAAAATTGATAGCATGTCATACAAGATAAACCAGGTCCTACCTCAGCCTCTCAGCAACGTTTTAGTTGTTTCCTGAAGTTCCTATTCTGGCAGATGTGTGTTTGCCTTTCATCACATCAGTAACCATTTTCTTGTGTCCCTTTGTCCCCAGAACTCCCACTGCACTATGTCTATCAGAAGGAGGAGGCTCCTGCTGACCTGCTTTGTAATCAGGAGAGGAACTCTGTTCTGCACCAGAAGGATTCAGACCATCGCCAGATTAAAGAGGAACAAGAGGAACTCTGCACCAATCTGGACCAGGAGGACCCAGAGCCTCCACAGATGAAAGAGGAACAAGAGGAACTCTGCACCAATCTGGACCAGGAGGACCCAGAGCCTCCACAGATGAAAGAGGAACAAGAGGAACTCTGCACCAATCTGGACCAGGAGGACCCAGAGCCTCCACAGATGAAAGAGGAACAAGAGGAACAGGAGGGACTCTGCACCAGTCTTGAAGGAGAGCTGCTTATACAGAATCAGGAGAGTGATACCTTAATAGAAACTCCTACTTCTCAGGAAAGGGACCACAGTGACACAGAACCAAACAGTTACCAGATACTCTGTAACACTTTTCTTGTAGCGGAGAGGTCAGATCAGAAAAGAAGCAAGCATGGAGACTTAGAACCAACTACAAATGCAAAGCTGAAGCCAATGAAGACACATCACAGAAACAACAGTCACAGTAACAATGTAGACAACACTCCCATGGCTGACAGTAGCTGTGAAACTGACACAGGGGGAAAAGCCTTTAAAAATAGATACGACATGAAGAAACATTACAGCAGTCATACAGATGAGAAGCTGTTTGCTTGTAAGTCATGTGAGAAAAGTTTCAGCGATAGAGCTCAGCTTGAAGTCCACATGAGAACTCACACAAGTGAGAAGCCGTACTCTTGTGACACATGCGGAAAAAGTTTCATTAAAGAAGATAATTTGAAAGTCCACATGAGAACTCACACAGGTGAGAAGCCGTACCCATGTAGCAATTGTGGGAGAAGATTTAGTTTCGGATCCTCTCTGAAAGTCCACATGAGAACTCACACAGGTGAGAAGCCGTACTCTTGTAACACGTGCGGAAAAAGTTTCATTAAAGAAGATAATTTGAAAGTCCACATGGGAACTCATACAGGTGAGAAGCCGTACCCATGTAGCAATTGTGGGAGAAGATTTCGTTTAGGATCCGCTCTGAAAGTCCACATGAGAACTCACACAGGTGAGAAGCCATACTCTTGTGAAACCTGTGGAAAAAGTTTCAGTCAAGGGGGAATTTTGAAAGTCCACATGAGAATTCACACTGGTGAGAAGCCGTACTCTTGTAACACATGCGGAAAAAGATTTTCTGACAAATCAGCACATAAAAGGCACACAGCAGTCCACAAAGAGGTAAAGCCGTTCTCTTGTAAAACCTGCGGAAAAAGTTTCTGTCAAAGAGGTAGTTTGAAAGTCCACATGAGAACTCACACAGGTGAGAAGCCGCACCCGTGTAGCAATTGTGGGAGAAAAGGGCGGTGAGAAGTCATCCTGAAACATGTTAGAGGGTTAGGGTTAGGGTTTTTTTTTTTGGGGGGGGGGGCATTTAAACAGGTTAAAAGTTTTAAATCAGTTTCCGACTGTTCTTCAACAATAATTGTGAGGAAATATGTCAGCAGTCCTTGATGATCAGACCAGATGGAGTCTGGACTGTGGTGGTAGTGGAGCTGGGAGAAGAACCAGGCTGATCATCTGGATAAATGTAGTATTGGTACAGGCTGCTGTATTTTTGGTATCATACTTCATCGTTCATCAGCAAAGCAGTGATGTGAGATATTGTGAAGCTCTTTGGAACATTTTCACATCCTGCTGGAAGAACATGGCTGATCATGTGTGAACATACTGCTGGAGTCCAAGCAGCTCGAGTGCTGCTGTCTTTAAAGTAAAAGAAGACAAAGAAATACTGAGGCGTTATGACAGTAGGACACAGCAGAGTGTGTCATTGCAACAGAAGAGATCTGCACATGAACCTCCTTTGTTTGTTTGTGATGTTTCAAAGACAGACAGCTGAGGAGATGAAGTGGATTTCTGTTGGTGCCTGTAGAGGTAGTTGATACAGTCAAGACAGTCATAGTGTTTTGTTCCACATCCATCATTACATCTTTAAATGTCATTAGTCTAATTTCTTCATCAGAAAAATGTCACATACATAGCAGCAAAGTCGCCAAACAGAAACCACCTTTACTGATTTAAAATGTGATCTTCACAGGCTGTAATGCTGTACAGGTCAAACTGTGTGAAAGCTACAGCCATATGTCATGAATTTAATCTGTCATCTGTTTGTTCCTCATCAGGGATTTGTTTCTTGATGGATTGTTGGAAATGCTCAACTTCTTTTAATCTCCATATTGATTGTAAATAAACTTTAAACAACTGACTGCTGCTCCATGAGCGCTTTGTGAAATGTTTTGAATGTATTTAAACAGATTAACAATTACAAGATGTTTAATAATGACTTTAACATTGATGGACCCCAGCAAAGGTGTTATGTTATGAAGAAACACACAATTGGTTTTACTGGTAGTATCTGATACACACCCACAAATGTTAAAAAACATGTCAAGCTAGGTTACAGTTTCTGCTGTTTCAATACAGACCTTGTGTTATTTATTTATTCTTTTATCACCACATAGGTCATCAGTGTGATTTGTTAGTAAGGATCTTATGATGTAGTCAGGTCACTGTTATTTATACAGCACATTTAAAACAACAGCAACTGAGTCAAAGTGCTTTCCAATAGACAAGTAAACACAATGTCACTAATTTGCAGAGGTGGGTATCCAATGTTACTCAAGTAAAAGTAGAGAGTAGGCATCCAATAATTACTTGAGTAAGAGAACTTAAATACATTTCTTTACATCAAGCAGGGAACTGTATGTGTGTAATGCTGAATTTCAATCAGTGGAACAGCTGACAGCATAATAAACTGAATGCGAGTTGCTGCAGCAGAAATTTTATTCTCAGTCCCAAAGAGAATCACTCAGTAAAGTGTTAAGCTTCAACAGTAGTTGGCTCTCAAGGTTCCTACAGTGAAGCTGTGATCTTTTAGCTGCATGACTGAAGAGTCTCTGACAAGCTGCAGACGCTGGAAAACTTGTGTAGACTTTGAGTGACAACCTCTTGATTTGAGGAAAAGAAGGTTCATCAGAGGAGAAGTATTTTCACTTTGTGTTGGAATCTACCAACTCTGTATACTTCATCAGTTTGTTGGGGTGGATCCTCTGTTGACAGAAAAAATAATAATGAGGCCTAGGAGATGAATTAATTAAAACAGATTCATCCACACATCAAAAACAATCCTGCTGTACAGGAAATGTGTAAACCTAACACTTTGTATCCTTGACATGCTGTCACCACCACTGACTTCAATAATAGTAATTATTAAAATAAATATTATAAAAAAAAAAAATTACAATCATGGTCACCACTGATACAAACAGAGCTCCAAACCTATTCCAGGTAGAAGCCTGTTCCTACAGTTTAATGATCGTGTCTCTAAAATACAAAGTACACTGCTCAAAAAAAATAAAGAGAACACCTAAACAGCACAATGTAGTTTCAAGTCAATCACACTTCTGTGAAATCAACCTGTCCAGTTAGGACGCAACACTGATTGTGAATCAGTTTCACCTGCTGTTGTGCAAATGGACAAACAACAGGTGGAAATGAGAGGCATTTAGCAGGACAACCCCTATAAAGGAGTGGTTCTGCAGGTAGTGACCACAGACCATGTCCCTGTTCTCATCCATTCTCGCTGATGTTTTGGTCACTTTTGTCAGTGCTCTCAGCCCCAGAGGTAGCATGAGATGGTGTCTACAACCCACAGAAGTTGCTCAGGGAGTGCAGCTCATCTAGGATGGCTCATCAATGCAAGCTGTGGCAAGAAGTTTTGCTGTGTCTATCATCACAGTGTCCAGAGCATGGAGGAGATACCAGGAGACAGGCCAGTACACCAGGAGATGTGAAGGGGGCTGCAGGAGGGCAACAACCCAGCCACAGGACTGCTACCTCCTCCTTTGTGCAAGGAGGAACAGGAGGAGAGCCCTGCAAAATGACCTCCAGCAGGCCACTAATATGCATGTTTCAGCTCAAACTGTCAGAAACAGACTCCATGAGGGTAGTATGAGGGCCCGACATCCACAAGTGGGGCTTGGGCTTTACAGCCCAGCACCGTGCAGGGAGACTGGCATTTGCCTGAGAACACCAAGATTGGTAGATTTGCCATTGGTGCCCTGTGCTCTTGGATGAGAGCAGGTTCACACTGAGCATATGTGACAGACGTGACAGAGTCTGGAGATGCCATGGAGAATGTTCTGCTGCCTGCAATATCCTCCAGCATGACCAGTTTGGTGGTAGGTCAGTAATGATGTGGGGAAGCATTTCTTTGGAGGACCGCACAGCCCTCCATGTGCTAGCCAGAGGTACCCTGACTGCCATTAGGTTCCGGGATGAGATCCTCAGACCCATTGTGAGACCATATGCTGGTGCAGTGGGCCCTGAGTTCCTTCTGATGCATGACAATGCTAGGCCTCATGTGACTGAAATATGTCAGCAGTTCCTGCATGATGAAGGCAGAGGACCCAGAAATAGGCAAAGCTGTTGTGCACCACATGTTTACAAAGGCGGATTCTCTGGCAGAACATTTTCTGAGATTCTTCCAGCTGGTCATGACTACTCAAAGCCATCGCAAGGCTCGTCAGATTGTGAAAGAATTTAAGAACACGCAAAAGAGAGCTAATGAAGCCACAAGTCTTGAAAAAAGACAAGAAACTGAGTTTACAATCATAGCCATTGTTCAAAGATCAGTCTTCTCCAAAGAAATCAAGGAACTTCAGTCCCAAAAAAGAGGTGACTAAAGACAAGACAAGTAGGCTCTACCGACTCAATCCCTTTTTGGACCCCAAGGGTATACTTAGAGTGGGAGGTAGATTGGAGCAAGCTATGTTACATCCACACATCAAGCACCCCGCTATCTTACCAAAGATCAACCATATCACAAGATTATTGATTGTTCACTATCACCAGCACATACAACATCAATGCCGTGGTATGACGATGAACAAACTGAGAGCAAACGGCTTGGATACTTGAATGTAGTCAAGCAGTGTCATCCTATATCTACAACTGTGTCAAATGCAGGAATTTTAGATGTAGAACAGAAGAGCAGAAAATGTCAAACCTGCCCAGTGAGAGAATGGAGACAGGAAAGAAAGGAAGGAAAGAGCTAAAACTCTATGGACTGCTGTTTCCGTGCATGTGCTCACGCGCACGTATCGAATCACTCGATGATCTGTCAACTGACATTTTTCTCAACTCACTCTGAGCTTTTATTTCCCTGTGTGGAAATGTAATGCGTCAGTTTCTGTCAGACCAAGGTACTAACTTTGTTGGAGCAAGACGAGAGTTCCAGGAGGCAATAAAGGAAATGGACCAGAAAAGCCTGAAGCAACTCGGCTGCGAGTTTGTCATGAACCCTCCCTCTGCCAGTCATATGGGTGGAGCCTGGGAGAGGCAAATCCGTACAATCAGAAGTGTGTTGACCTCCATTCTGGATCAGTCATCCCGAACATTAGACAGTTCATCATTACGGACTATCTTCACAAAGTGTTGGCTATAGTAAACAGTAAATCTATAACCCCACACCTACTCAACAATCCTGCAGGACCTCAACCACTTATGCCCAATCTTCTCTTGATGATGAAGTTATCAGTGATACTACCACCACCAGGAGACGTTGTAAAGAAGGACCTGTACCTTTGCAAGAGATGGCGTATAGTGCAATACCTGGCCAATGACTTCTGGCACAGATGGGGAAAAGAATACTTGTTGAGCCTACAACAAAGACAACAATGGCAGAAAACAAGGAGAAATCCAAGCATCCAAAGAGCAGCAGATGGCCTGAGAAACGCTCCACTTTCAACAACCAATGCAGAAACTGTGGAGGTAAATATCCCCATGATGGTGAATGCCCTGCTAAAAATAAAGAATGTAGAGCATGTGGTAAATTAAATGATTTTGCAAAACAGTGCCGCTCAACATCCAAAGACACAAACACAAAACAACCAATAAACAAAGCCAGACAAGAACCAAAGAAAGTCCATCACATAACAAAGACTGCCCCTGAAGAGCGAAGAGAGCATGATTCATCAAGCAGTGATGATGCCTATGTTTTTGCAGTTGATGCTGACAAGATTTCAGAGTTGCCACAGACCCAAATCATGCTGAATGGCAACAGCATGTCTGTTTTGATTGATTCAGGAGCATCAGCAAACTGTATCAGGGAGAAAAGTTTTGATGAACCGATGCCACGTCCACAACTCAACTCCACTGTAACAAAGATTTTCCCTTTTCGCGCTGATGTTCCATTACCTGTCAGTGGTGCATTCAAGTGCAGTGTGGAGAAAGACAAGAAGAAAGCACAATGCACATTCTTTGTCATTAAAGGTGACTGTTTCAATATTCTGAGCTACAAGACATCCAAGACACTGGGCCTGATTAAAATTGTCACCACAGTGTCATGCACACCACAGTGTTCCACAGTTGCAGAGGAGCTGGTCGCAAGCCATCCGAAGCTGTTTCAAGGAACAGGAAAACTGAAAGACTTTCAAGTGAAGCTACACATAAATCCTGACGTATGATCTACATGCCAACCATACCAACGAGTACCATTCCACCTTTGCCAGAAGGTCGAGGATGAACTTCATAAACTCGGGGCAGATGACATCATCGAGGAGGTCACTGGCCCCACACCATGGGTCTCACCTATCGTTGCGGCTCCCAAACCTAAGGCCCCAGACAAGGTGAGGATCTGTGTCGACATGCGCCAAGCTAACATGGCCATAGAAAGAGAACGTCACATCACTCCCACCATGAATGACATGGTGCATGAGTTAAATGGAGCAACCGTATTCTCCAAATTGGATCTGAGAGCTGGATATCACCAGCTAGAGCTACATCCAGACAGCAGATACATAACCACATTCACTACTCACCTGGGCTTGAGACGCTACAAACGCCTGAGTTTCGGGATATCTTCAGCTGCTGAGGTGTTCCAGAACGCCATATGCCAAGCACTGCAAGGTCTCTGCGGTGTTAAGAATCTCAGCGATGTTCCAGAGGCTCAAAGAAACCGGTCTCACACTGAATTGTGAAAAATGTGAGTTCAACAAGTCCAGGCTCGAGTTTTTCGGCTTTATCTTCTCTGCAGAAGGTGTTTCAGCTGATCCCAAGAAGGTCGCTGCAGTCCAGCATGCTGCAGACCCCCAGACTCTGAGCGACATCAAAAGTCTGCTGGGCATGACCAACTACTGTTCCAGATTCATAAAAGACTTCTCCTCCATCTCAGAACCTCTTCGCTGGCTCACTAGAAAGGACATGACATGGACATGGGGTCCAGAACAACAAGCATCACTACAGACACTGAAGGACAGTCTGACCAGCGACACGACGATGTCGTACTTCTACCTGGGCAGAAAAACTGAACTGATTGTGGATGCTAGCCCTGTCAGGCTGGGTGCAATCCTCTACCAAAAAGATGAGAAAGGGGTGAAGTACATAATTGCATATGCTAGCCGGTCTCTGAGCGATGTGGAAAGGAGATATTCACAGACAGAAAAGGAAGCTTTGGCCATCGTGTGGAGTTGTGAGCACTTCCACTTGTACATTTATGGTCATCCTTTGACTCTGGTGACCGATCACAAAGACTAGAGATCATATGGAACAATCCCAGATCAAAGCCACCTGAAAGGATCAAGAGATGGGGACTGAGGCTTCAGCCCTACAACTTCAAGGTGGAATACTGAAAGGGTGCTGACAACCCAGTTGACTATATGTCTCGTCACCCACTCCCTTCTGACAGAATTGACAGCACACGTGCTGCAAAAGTAGCTGAGGAGTATGTGAACTTCATCGTGAGCCATTCAATACCCAAAGCCATGACACTTGACGACACAGACAAAACAGAGACACTGAAAGATCCAATCCTGCAAGAGGTCAGTGAGTGCATCAGACACAACACATGGCCCAAAATTGACCAGTCACGACATACTGACATATTAAAACAGTTCAAACGAGTGAGCAGTGAACTGACAACCTCACCAGATGTTGTACTGCGTGGCACAAGAATAGTGATTCCCACTACACTACAAGACAAAGTGATACAGCTAGCCCATGAAGGACATCAGGGCATTGTAAAGACTAAAGCACTACTGACATTGATCGCAGAGCAGAAGCAGCAGTACACAACTGTCTCGCATGTCAAGCCAACACACCAGTCGCACACACTGAGCCACTAAAAATGTCAGCTCTACCAGAAACTCCCTGGCATAGCGTGAGTGCAGACTTCTCTGGACCACTTCCAACTGGAGAGTACCTGCTTGTCATGATTGATGATTAAACATGCTACCCAGTTGTGGAGATCGTAAGGTCAACTTCAGCTAACACAGTCATTCTAGCCATGGACAAAGTCTTCTCCATGTTCGGGATTCCCCAGGTTCTCAAAAGTGACAATGGTCCCCCGTTCAGTAGTGACCAGTTCTCACAGTTTGCAGACTACCTCGGATTCCATCACTGCCGGATCACACCGCTGTGGCCCCAAGCCAACGTGACTGCAGAACGCTTCATGCGCACATTGGGCAAAGCTATTCGAGTGGCCGACACCCAAGGAATGCACTGGAAACAGTACCTAGACATCTTGAGTACAGATCTACACCTCACAGCACAACAGAAAGCTCACCTGCAGAACTATTATTCCAACGCAAGATGTTCACAAAGATTCCATCATTCACCCACAAACCAAGCAACGGTTCAGATACCGAAGTGAGAGCAAAAGATGACAAGGCTAAAGCGAAAATGAAATCTCATGCAGACTCTCATCGTCATGCAAAACCACACGCACTCACTCCAGGTGATACTGTGCTTCATCGCCAGCCCAAACAAAACAAGCTCACCACACCATACAACAACAAGCCGTATACAGTGACTAAGACCAATGGCTCCATGGTGACAGCATCCAGAAACGGGCACTCCATCGTCAGGAATTCATCATTCTTCAAGAAGATAGCTACAGGTGTTGAACCGCTACACTTCCCAATGGATCCTGATGACAATGAACATGAGTCCACCGACACCCCTACAACTGTAACACCATCACCACGGTACCCCACACGACGCAATAGACGTCCTCCAACTTACCTACGGGAATGTACTTAGGTCATGGATTGTTGTGCAAATTGATGACCGTTTACAGGTGTTGAGAGTCATGGACATTATTGTGATTTGTTTGTGCACTTCAGAAATACAACAAGAATTTACTGTGCACTAAAATATAAAATATATAAAACAGAGAGAGGCTATGAATGCTATACCAGCAATCAGGAATAGTGAGGGGAGCCTGGTGACTAATACTACAGACATTAATGCAGAGTTTAGGCACTTTTACTCCAGTTTGTACGCTTCTGAACTACAGGCAAGCATTGAGGACATTAGATCTTTCCTTACTGGTTTGAACCTTCCCACCTTAAATGAAGAACAACAAGATGTATTAGATGCACCCATTACTACTGAGGAGATTGTGGAGGTCATTAGAAGCTTATCATCTGGCAAAGCCCCTGGTTTGGATGGCTTCACGGCCGAGTTTTTTAAGTGTTTCGCTACAGAGTTGGCACCATTACTTCTGGACGTCTACACAGAGGCGTTTGACGCTGGGTCCAGCACTCAACTCCTCAAAGACAAAGGAGTTAGTGCTGGACTTCAGGCAGAAGACGGAGTCCTCTCTGTCAGACATCTATGACACCAGATGTTTATTTATATTATTTATATTTCTCATATATCCACAGTGTTCCTACCTTAACAGTACAATATATTTATTCTACCGTTTGGCTAGCTGTACATACTTCCCACTGGCTCCTTTTGTAAATACATGTATATATTCATATTTGTCTTTATAGTTTTACTTTTTATACTTCTGCACCACTGGAGTTGTCGTTTAATTTCGTTGTACCTTGTGTATGATGACAATAAAAAGCATTCTATTCTATTCTATTCTATTCTATTCTATTCTATTCTATTCTATTCTATTCTATGCCGGAAGTCTTTCATCAAAAGTGATCATGACCGAGAGACTCACTTTTAATTCCATCCTTGTTCATTTTCAGATGTTTGACCTCACTTTTGCATATGTTATATTTTCTTTCACCTCATCCTCAGATACTCTTACCGGGATCCCTGTTATGACTCCCCTGACAAACTTTTTGCTTCTGGCCAGCATTCATTTCATTTCCCTGCCCTCTATTTTATTCATTCTGATTGCTCTTTTCTGTTGTGCTCCACCTCTACAAATTATTAACAATGATCCATTTCTCAATATCTTCGCACTCCTTACCTCCCCAATTTCTTTACTGATGATTTCATTAAGTTGAACTGGATTCCATTTGCTGAACGAAGCTCCTTCTCGCACAAGGCTCGCGATTACCTTAAACTCTTCTCTCCTTTCCCCCGAAACCACTGCTCCTTCTTCGGAATCACTATCCTCTGTTTTCTCCCCCATTTTTTGCATTTCTGCTTCCTAACAACATTCCATCCACCTTCACATCTCCCGCCATCTACTTCCATCTCTCCTAACTTGCTTCCTGATCCGTCACTTCCCTCTGCCATCTCTCATCCACTAACCTCCAATCCGACTTTGGGATGTCACCCACCGACACTCCTAGTTCCTGGCGCCCCACACAGCTTCTTCTCAACAGAAGACACCTTGTACCTTGTGGGGCTCTTAATATGTGCCAATTAACTGTATCCCCTGAACACCATGTACATGTGGAACAAAACACAAGTTCCCCTTCTTCTCAGTGTTTTTACCCAAAATTAATTAACTTTATTTGCATGATTCTTCTTGAAATTATGACTTATTTATTCTTCAACATCCATCCATCAATCCATTATCTATACACCGCTTAATCCTCATTAGGGTCGCGGGGGGCTGGAGCCTATCCCAGCTGACTTAGGGTGAAGGCTATTCTTCAACATCTTAAGTGAAATATTAATATGTATTTATTGTGTTTTAAAATGAATGTTAAGATAATGAAATTAATATATGAGACTTGCTGGTGACGCCGGCTACAACAATGATTATAACAACATGCATTTCCCTGAGTACATTCAAGATTAAAACTTAGAAGCACAGAAACCAAATCAATTCAAAGACTTTATGAGCAGCATATTGTTGAAATGATTTATGATGCAATGGAAATGTTTAGTTGATTAAAATCTAAAACAAAGTCAACACACTGAAAACTAGAACGTAAAGTGATTTTGTTTTATTACATGTGTGCTTATTTGTTATGTATCAGTTTAGTTTGGTTTCTGTAGTCGTGCTGTTGTTTAGAATCTGTTCATAGGTTTCTTCCTTTATTTTTGGTGAATGTAGAATTACTATTTCTGCTACAAACTGTGTGATAAGAGAGAGATGAAAGGANGGTCCTAGGAAAGGCTGTGCTCTCTCCAAACAGCGACTGTCCCACTGGATTGTGGATGTCATTCGCCACTCATATGGGGCAAGTAACCGTTCTCTGCCATCAGGCGTAACATGCCACTCCACCAGGAGTGTCTCTACGTCATGGGCTGCCCTGAGAGGAGTGCCCTTAGAAGATATCTGTGCTGCAGCTTCATGGGCCTCATCAGGAACATTCTCCCGGTTTTACAGGGTGAATGTTGCTACCCCCCATCCACTGGGTGTGGTGCTGTTGCCGAAGTCCTCTGATTCTACTCGTTAAGGTTTGTAATCAGGATTCCTCGTGACTTTGCTGGTATAAGTCATTCAGTGCTTAAAGCACCGCCTCTGGCGGTCAGCAGGGATGAAATAGAACAAAAGTTACGAATGTAACTACGGTTCTATGAATCCCGAATTACCGCCAGAGCACTCTGTCACTCAGAATCCCCGTGTTCTTGCGAGAAGATTCTGTAGGAACAGATACTCTGATGGCACCGGAAGATATAGTCTCCCCCGGGTCATCCAGGTGTCACAGGTGACATTGTTGATATTCATACTCGAACTGCACATGCGCGAAGGGGAATATTCAGTGCTTAAAGCACCGCCTCTGGCGGTCATTCGGGATTCATAGAACCGTAGTTACATTCGTAACTTTCGTTTTTTGGATATAGATGCTGGTCTGATTTCAGTAGACCAAGAAAAGGTATTTGACCGTGTTGAACACAACCTCCTTTGGAGGGTCATGGAAAGTTTTGGGTTCAGTGCTGGTTTCATAGCCAAGATTAAGGTGTTGCACAGGGACATTGAGAGTGTGTTGAAGTTCAACGGCAGTCTGTGTGCTCCTTTTAGAGTGTATAGAGGCCTCAGGCAGGGCTGTGCTCTGTCTGGGATGCTCTATACACTCTCTCTGGAAACTCTCCTCAATAAGATATGTTCTAATCTACAGGGTCTGTTTTTACCAGGTTTTAGTGAAAGCATGATTTTATCCACTTATGCGGATGATCTCATTGTTTTATCAGGAGCCAGGAATAAGTAGACATTTTAAGTAGCATAATTAGGGATTTTAATGTGACATCTACAGCGAGGGTCAACTTGAAAAAAGTGAAGCCCTCACTGTCAGCAAGTGGCATGGCGGCCTTCCAGTTCTTCNTGCTCCAGTTACTGTGGTTGGAAATAGTCACATTTCTTCCAGCAGCGAAAGTTCGTAGCACCAGTGCTACCATTGAAAAAGTTAGTCTGGAGCCCCGATATATGATTTGTGTGAAAGCAAAAAGAGAAGATTTCACAATTAGTTATTTTTTTACATCTAGACCACATTATACCAGGTACATACATGTAGTTGTGAACAAAAGTTTTTATACATTTGTAAAGAACATGTATGTCATGACAGTTTTGAGTTCCCTATGACTCCTGTAACTCTTAATTTTCTATAATAAGTTTCTTTGTCCACGTGATCAGCAACAAACTTGAGCTGAGCTTTAAGGAGCCATTCTGGAGGGAGGGCTTCTTTCCAACATGGCAGCCTCTCAGCCCATGCTGATGTAAAATACACTTGACTGTAGACACTGACACATGTGTTCCAGGAGCTTGTAATTCATTGAAGACCTGCGTTTTGATCTCAGCAGCAGGTGATTTTTTTTTCCTGATGGTGGCAGTGACACAACTGTGCCATGTGCTTCATACTTACAAAACAATGTTTGCACAGAGGACTTTGGGATCTATAGCTGCTTTGAAATGGCACCAAGTGAAGAAATAGAAATAGGAAAATAAAAAAATAAAGTAAAATAGCTATAGAAAGAAAAGAATAAAAATAAAATACAATAAATAATAATAAAAAATAAAACAAGATAATAGGACAAATATTTACAATAATTTACACATCTGAGCAGAAAATGTATGTGTAGTACACATACATTTTCTCCCATGATTGTGGTTGCATGTACTGAACTAGATGAAGAGATACATGATATTTATACTGTTTGTATCGTACTTTGCAAACATTTCAAATGAAATATTCTACTATTGAAAAAAAGCTGGACTTCTGACTGGGCTTCAAGGTGGCGTGGCATTGAGCACTGTCGCCTCGCAGCTAGAAGATCGCCTGGGATCTTCCTGTGTGGAGTTTGCCTTTTCTCTCTCTGCAGCGTGGGTTCTCTCTGGGTTCTCTGGCTTCTTCCCACAGTCCAAAAACATGCTGAGGTGTGAATGTGAGTGTGCTTGGTTGTCTGCGATAGACTGATGACCTGTACAGGGTGTCCCCTGCTGTTGCATGCTCCCTCCCTCCTGTTTCCTTCACTCAGGTGCTGCTCATTCAGTGCTGATGACTATAAAGAGTGGAGGAGTGGTATCAGATGCGGTGGCTGTCGCTCTCTGGCTGGTTGTGATGATCTCTGTGCTCACTCTGCTCTCTGGCTCTTGTTTGCATGGCCGGCGCACGCCCCTCAGGTCTGACTGTCTGTTGGGCATCCACTGCCACATCAGCGTCTGCACGTCTTAAGTGTTTGCTCTTCTTGGAGTGGAGGACAGAGGTCTGGGTACTGTTTGCGGGTTTTTCTTTTTAGTTGTAGGACAGAGCGTTGACCCTGCCTCAGTTTAGAGGGAAGGCTGCAGGTTCGACGGCCCACTGCGAGGTTGGCCTGGCTTTTCCCCTGTTTTTGTGTTTATTTCTACCAGCGTCCGGATTCTTGTTTTGTGTTGAATATTTGTAAATAAACCTTGATTTACTTTACACTCTCTGGCGCAGCATCCGATATGTTTGTGGTCACTTTTTCCGAGCCAAAGTTTTAAAGTAGCCGTAACACCTGCCTTCGCCCTGAGTCAACTGGGATAGGCTCCAGTCCCCCCGCAACCCTAGTGGGGATTAAGCGTTGTATAGATAATTGATGAATTTCTGACTTTCAGAAGCTACAAGCCAAAATAATCAAAATCCCCCCCCCCAATTTTATTTTTTTTTTATTTCACGTCTTCTGAAGAGGAAGCAGAGACTGTGGACTCAGTGGCAGAGGCTGGGGGTGGATGAGATCCGTCCTGAATACCTCAAGACTCTGGATGTTGTGGGACTGTCCTGGTTGACACATTGCAACATTGCGTGGCAGTCGGGGACAGTGCCTCTGGGTTGGCAGACAGGGGTGGTGGTCCCTGTGTTTAACAAGGGGGACCGGAGGGTGTGTTCCAACTACAGAGGCATCACACTCCTCAGCCTCCCCGGTAAGGTCTATTCCAGGGTATTGGAGAGGAGGATACGACCAATAGTTGAACCTCGGATTCAGGAGGAGCAGTCTGGTTTTCGTTCCGGTCACAGCACACTGGACCAGCTCTACACCCTCCATCGGGTGCTCGTGGGCTCATGGGAGTTTGCCCAACCAGTCCACATGTGTTTTGTGGATCTGGAGAAGGC
>NW_007579878.1:54047-55630 GCF_000690725.1 Stegastes partitus
TTATGTCTCTCGACTGGCCTGGGAACGCCTGGGGGTCTCCCTGGAAGAGCTGGAGGAGGTGTGTGTGGATTGGGAAGTCTGGGCGGCTCTGCTAAGACTGCTGCCTCCGCGACCCGACTTCGAATAAGCGGGAGAAGATGGATGGATGGATGGATACTTTACATTTAATAAATAAAGAATATATCAGAGATGACCTTTTGGAGTTTGTGGTAACATTAGTAGCATTTAATTTCGTTGTACCTTGTGTATGATGACAATAAAAAGCATTCTATTCGATTCTATTCTATTCTCTTCTATTCTATTATATGTCATACAAGATTAACCAGACCCTACCTCAGCCTCTCAGCAATGTTTTAGTTGTTTCTTGAAGTTCCTACTTTGATAGATGTGTGTTAGCCTTTCATCACATCAGTAACAATTTTCTTGTGTCCCTTTGTCCCTAGAGCTCCCACTGCACTATGTCTATCAGAAGGAGGAGGCTCCTGCTGACCTGCTTTGTAATCAGGACAGGAACTCTGGTCTGCACCAGAAGGATCCAGACCATCTACAGATGAAAGAGGAACTCTGCACCACTCTAGACCAGGAGGACCCAGAATCCTCACAGATGAAAGAGGAACAAGGGGAACAGGAGGTACTCTGCACCAGTCTGGACCAGGAGGACCCGGAGCCTCCACAGATGAAAGAGGAACAAGAGGAACCCTGCACCAGTCTGGACCAGGAGGACCCAGAGCCTCCACAGATGAAAGACAAACAAGAGGAACTCTGCACCAGGCTGGACCAGGCAGATCCAGAATCCTCACAGATTAAAGAGGAACAGGAGGGACTCTGCATCCGTCTTGGAGGACAGCTGCTTTTCCAGAATCAGGAGAGTGATACCTATATAGCAACTCATACTTATAAGGAAAGGGACCAAGGACACACAGAACCAAACAGTTACCAGCTACTCTGTCACAACTTTTTTGTAGCTGAGAGGTCAGATAAGGAAAGAAGTAGGCATACAGACTTAGAACCAACTACAAATTCAAAGCTGAAGCCAATGAAGACACATCACAGAAACAACAGTCACAGTAACAATGTAGACAACACTCCCATGACTGAGAGTCACTGTGAAACTGACACAGGGAGAAAGACTTTCACATGTGAGGTCTGTGGAAAAGCCTTTAAAAATAGGTACAGCTTGAAGAAACACTCCATCAGTCATACAGATGAGAAGCTGTTTGCTTGTAAGTCATGTGAGAAAAGTTTCAGCTATAGAGCTCAGCTAAAAGACCACATGAGAACGCACACAGGTGAGAAGCCATATTCTTGTAACACATGTGGAAAAAGATTTTCTGACACATCAGGACATAAAAGGCACACAGCAATCCACAAAGAGGAAAAGCCATATTCCTGTACAATCTGCGGAAGAGGTTTCAGTCAAGGAGGTCATTTGAAAGTCCACATGAGAATTCACACAGGTGAGAAGCCGTACTGTTGTAAAATCTGCGGAAAAAGTTTCAATGAAGGACGTATTTTGAAAGTCCACATGAGAACTCACACAGGTGAGAAGCCGTACTCTTGTAAAATCTGTGGAAGAAGTTTCA